>NC_030809.1:78670114-78974281 GCF_001704415.2 Capra hircus
GTAGCCCCCACTCTTCACAACTAGAGAAAAGCCTGTGTGCAGGAAGGAAAATAAAGTGCAGCCAAATTTTTTTCATTAATTAATTAATAATTTAAAAAATATGGGAATGACAAGTGTGAAAAAGTAGATGGCAAATATAAACAATCTCATGCAAAAGGTTTGGGTGGAAAGAGAAGAAGTTAAGACTGGAGCAGGAAAGAGAATTAACAGAAGGCTTTGAAAAGATAAGATCAATGTTAAATCCATCACCATGTTGATGAACCTGAGTTTGAGCAAGCTCCAGGAGTTGGTGATGGACAGGGAAGCCTGGCATGCTGCAGTCCTTGGGCTCGCAGAGTTGGACACGACTGAGGAACTGAACTGAACTGAACATTAACAGGAAGGATGATATACACAAAGAAATCAAAACAATTGATGTACCAAGATCTACATTCAATTATTATTATTTTTTAAATTTTATCTGCTCTTAAGAAGCAGTAAACATTGCAATCTACTCATCGTAAGATTTACTTTATCTCAAAGTCACCCTTGTGGTAACTCTGCTGTCATCATCCCAGCTCTCCAATAATGCTAAGGAATGGCTAGGAGACATTTTTAAAAATAAAGTGATCTACGTCTATACCACACTTCATAGAAGAATGCTGCCAAAGTTTAGGTGGCTTCAAAAAGCACTGAATGATTAGAAAGTTAGATTTTAATTAAAATCCTTAAGGATTTGTGAAAATCCTTAATTATTGTCACAGTTTTATCCTTAAATAAATTTCACTTTATTCAAGCCCAGTGAAGCCTTAAGTCTCCTGGTGGAATGCATGTAACCCGTGCAATTCATTATAAAGCAGTGTCTCACTGAGAGCTTAGAAGTGTCAGAATTTATGAACATCCAAGCCCATTTGATTTGATTTTGTCTCTGGAGCATGTTTGCTAATGCACAAATATTATTCATTAATGTGCTAAGGGGTGTTCACTAAAGCTGAGCTGTGGAATTACCTTAAATTCAGCAGAAAAGTCATCACTCTTCTCAGGCAAAGAATGCTGATGAGGATAGACCTCCAAAGAATTGTGATGGTATAGAACAGCCCCAGTAAATAAAACACCTTTTACTGCTTTTGTTAATGTGCATGGGAAAATAATTAAATCTATATCTTTTCCATTACCCTGTTTGTGAGATTTTTATCTCTAATAGAAATAGTGGAGAAATTCAAGAGGGAGTCAGTAGAATGGTTAACTATTAAATTCCTGTTATTTGTTTCAGTCATGAAGATGGAAGTATCCAGTCTAAATTCCCTGGCAGGATGGACAATGATTTCATCATATTGTTCAGGGCTCAAGAAATAACCATTTCTTACTTGGCAAGAAGATGAAAGACACTGTTCATGTAATAGAAGCCCAGTTGTTGGTTGAGGGCTGGTGTAGCAGTTGCATTTTACCTAGGACCTGAGCTCCTCTTGACTCTCTCTCTCTGCCTTCCTGAGAATGTCCTCTCAAGGCTGATAGCTTAGAACAGCTGCTTCCCCACCACTTTCACATTTGAAGTAGCAGAAGGTAGAAAGAGGGAGAATAAAAGTGTACTTTCTCCCTTTTTAATCTATAGTTTATTACCAGTGATGCTGAAGAAGCTTAAGTCAAACTGTTCTATGAAGATCTATAAGACCTCTTAGAACTAAGACCAAAAAAGAAGTCCCTTTCATTATACAGGACTGGAATGCAAAAGTAGGAACTCAAGAAACACCTGAGGTAACAGGTAAATTTGACCTTGGAGTACAGAATGAAGCAGGGCAAAGGCTAATAGAATTTTGCCAAGATAATGTACTGGTCATAACAAACACCCTCTTCCAACATCACAAGAGAAGATTCTACACATGGACATCATCAGATGGTCAACATAGAAATCAGATTGATTATATTCTTTGCAGCCAAAGAAGGAGAAGCTCTATATAGTCAGCAAAAACAAGATGGGAAGCTGACTGTGGCTCAGATCATGAACTCATTATTGCCAAATTAAGACTTAAATTGAAGAAAGTAGGGAAAACCACAGGGCCATTCAGGTTTCATCTAAATCAAATCCCTTACAATTATACAGTGGAAGTGAGAAATAGATTTAAGGGACTAGATCTGATGGACAGAGTGCCTGATGAACTATGGATGGACTTTTGTGACATTGTACAGGAGACAGGGATCAAGACCATTCTCAAGAAAAGAAATGTAAAAAGGAAAAATGGCTGTCTGAAGAGGACTTATAAATAGATGCAAAAAGAAGAGAAGCGAAAAGCAAGGAGAAAAGGTAAGATATAGCCATTTGAATGCAGAGTTCCAAAGAATAGCAGAAAAACTGTACAAAAAAAGATCTTCACAACCCAGATAATCACGATGGTGTGATCACTCACCTAGAGCCAGATATCCTGGAATGTGAAGTCAAGTGGGCCTTAGAAATCATCACTATGAACAAAGCTAGTGGAGGTGATGGAATTCCAGTTGAGCTATTTCAAATCCTGAAAGATGATGCTATAAGTGCTGCACTCAATATGCCAGCAAATTTGGAAAACTCAGCAGTGGCCACAGGACTGAAAATGGTCAGTTTTCATTTCAATCCCCAAAAAAGGCAATGACAAAGAATGCTCAAACTACAACACAATTGGACTCATTTCACATGTTAGTAAAATAATGCTCAAAATTCTTCAAGCCAAGCTTCAACAAAACATGAACCATGAACTCCAGATGTTTAAGCTGGTTTTAGAAAAGGCAGAGGAACCAGAGATCAAATTGCCAACATCTGCTGGATCATCAAAAAAGCAAGAGAGTTCCAGAAAAAAAAAAAATCTATTTCTGCTTTATTGACTATGCCAAAGCTTTTGACTATGTGGATCACAATAAACTGTGGAAAATTCTGAAAGAGATGGGAATACCAGACCACCTGACCTGCCTCTTGAGAAACCTATATGCAGGTCAGGAAGCAACAGTTAGAACTGACATGGAACAGCAGACTGGTTGCAAATAGGAAAAGGAGCATGTCAAGGCTGTATATTGCCACCCTGCTTATTTAACTTATATGCAGAGTACATCATGAGAAACGCTGGGCTGGATGAAGCACAAGCTGGAATCAAGATTGCTGGGGGAAAAATCAATAACCTCAGATATGCAGATGACACTACCCTTATGGCAGAAAGTGAAGAAGAACTAAAGAGCCTCTTGATGAAATTGAAAGAGGAGAGTGAAAAAGTTGGCTTAAAGCTCAACATTCAGAATACTAAGATCATGGCATCCGGTCTCATCACTTCATGGCAAATAGATGGGAAAACAGTGGAAACAAAGACAGACTTTATATTTGGGGGGCTCCAAAATCACTGCAGATGGTAACTGCAGCCATGAAACTAAAAGATGCTTACTCCTTGGAAGGAAAGTTATGACCAACCTAGACAGCATATTCAAAAGCAGAGACATTATTTCGACAGCAAAGGTCCATATATTCAAGCGTATGTTTTCCCAAGTAGTCGTACATGGATATGAGTTGGGCTATAAAGAAAACTGAGAGCCAAAGAATTGTCACTTTTGAACTGTGGTGTTGGAGAAGACTCTTGAGAGTCCCTTGGACTACAAAGAGATCAAAGATCAAAGGGTCTTTTCCAATGAGTCAACTCTTCGCATGAGGTAGGCAAAGTACTGGAGTTTCAGCTTTAGCATCATTCCTTCCAAAGAACACCCAGGGCTGATCTCCTTTAGTATGGACTGGTTGGATCTCCTTGCAGTCCAAGGGACTCTTCAAGAGTCTTCTCCAACACCACAGTTCACAGGCATCAATTCTTCAGTGCTCAGCTTTCTTCACAGTCCAACTCTCACATCCATATATGACCACAGGAAAAACCATAGCCTTGACTAGATGGACCTTTGTTATGACTGATATAGAGCACTATGATTAATTCTCTATTTTAATAATGTGTCTAATAACCTTGAAGTATTCTCTTACTAACTCACTTGTATTATCTATATATACTATCATTTATTTATAAATAATTACAGTTTTATATTTCTCATTCCAGTTATTATTTGTTTCATATTCTGTTTTTATCTTTCCGTATTTTACTGGTATAGGCTCTCAAATTCAGGAGAATAAAAGTGTGTCATAGATATCAATACTTGCCCTTTTCTGCATTTCAGGCAAAAGTTTTTGATATCTCACCTTTAAGTTTTTTGTCTATTTGTTGTAATAATGTTAAGCAAGTTAAATAATTTCCTTTGAAATTTAATTTTATAGGAGCTATTATGACAGGTATTTAAATACATCAAAAATTATCCTTTGTTTATTAAGATACATTTTCTACTTTAAGTTAATATGATAAATCACATTTCTTGATTTTCTATATAAAAAAATCTAAAATGTCTCCATTTAAGTTATCACCTTTGTAAATCTTCAACTTTTCTCTAGTTTGCCCTGTTCTTAAAATGTAGCCTTTTGAGTGTCCCAACAGAGAACTTAAGGTGTTCAGTAGAATGCCTTTCCTTTTGTGAATCGTGAACCCCATATTTTGCCTCCTTGACATCATGATAAAGAAAAAGCTATTCTTCTTCAGATTTTCATCGAACTTCTTAGCTCATTTACCTGCCAGCAGATGTTATAAGAAGAAACCACCAAATGTTGGACTCCCTCTCTTTCCTCTCTTCTCACCAGTCCCTTTGCTCCTCATGTCTTGGCGCCCATGGTAGACATAATCTTTAATTTTGACTACAAAAAAATGCCATGTGATTGGCAAAAGCCTTGCCTTTCCTGCCTCAGCCTGGGATGTTTCCTGCCAAGAAAAATCAGAGGCTCTTAGAGAGAAAGTGGCTGACAAAATATAAGCTCACTCTCTGTGATGCTTGTCTCCTTGGCTCTTGGTCTTTCCAGTCTGGTTGCCTTGGCAGGTCACTTATGCCATCAAGCTTTTTTAGTCTGATTTTTCTAACTGATCCTGATGGGAAAATTGATCTGCTCAGGCTTTACCCTATATAGATACTAGTTTGATAGGGCCTTGGTTTAGTAAAGCCTATCTATCTACAATTAGATGTCAAAAACATTGTTTTGGAACCAAATTTAAAAATCCTAATGAAAAAATGAGCAAAGAGTATTTGAGTAAAAATATTCCCAAAGAAGATACACAATGGCCAATAAGCACATGTAAGATTCTCATCATCACTAATCATTAGCAAAATGTAAATTAAAACCACAATGACCTATACTTCATACTCATTAGGATGTCTATTATAATGATAAAAAATAAGCAAACACGTAGAAAATGAGTGGTGGTAAGGATGTGGAGATATTAGGAATGTAAAATGATGCAGCCACTATGAAAATGGCATGGTAGTTCCTCAAAAGATTAAACACAAAATTATAGTAAGATCGAGTAATTCCACTTCTTATATACTCAAAAGGACTGAAAGTAGAGACTCAAACAGATATTTGTACAACCATGTTCATAGCATTATGGACAACAGTTAAAAGAGAGAAACAGTACAAGTATCCATTATTAGACAATGGATAAACAAAATGTTGTATACACTTACAATGGAATATTATTCAGCCCGTCTGACACTATCTACAACATGATTTAATCTTGAAGATATTCTGTTAAATGAAATAAATCAGTCACAAAAGGAAAGATACTGCTGATCCCACTTACATGATGTATCTGAAGTAGTCAAATTCATAGAGACAAAAACTAAATCAGTGGTTACCTGGGGCTGGGAAAGAGGGAAAAGGGTAGGAGAAATGAGTGTTTAATGTGTTGCAGGGTATTGATTCAGGAATATGAAAACGTTCTGGCGGTGGATGATCATAATGATTGCATGACAATATGAATGCATGTAATGCATCAGTAGTTCAAAAAAGTCAAAATGGCAGCTTTTAGGTTTGTGTAATTAATCTCAATTTAAAAAATACTGCAATTTTTCTTCATTAATCCCATGACTGTTTACACTACAAATAAAAAATTCCTCCCATTATTGTATCTGTCCTACTCATTTCTATTCCAATACAGGATTACATCTAGATTTAACTATTTGCATTTTCAACTTTCTTCAGTTTATTGGTATTTCCTAAAACTGTTTTCTACCCTGTTCCATTAAGATGTCCAAAACCATACCACAACTTGCATGCTAAATACACAGTAATTTAATTCCTTACATTCAGTTCAGCCACTCAGTCGTGTCCGACTCTTTGCAACCCCATGAATCACAGCATGCCAGGCCTCCCTGTCCATCACCGTCTCCCGGAGTTCACTCAGACTCACATCCATCGAGTCAGTGATGCCATCCAGCCATCTCATCCTCTGGCGTCCCCTTCTCCTCATGCCCCCAATCCCTCCCAGCATCAGAGTCTTCTCCAATGAGTCAACTCTTCGCATGAGGTGGCCAAAGTACTGGAGTTTCAGCTTTAGCATCATTCCTTCCAAAGAAATCCCAGGGTTGATCTCCTTCAGAATGGACTGGTTGGATCTCCTTGCAGTCCAAGGGACCCTCAAGAGTCTTCTCCAACAACAACAACAACAAAATCACTGTTTGTATTTGTAAGCTTCTCCTACGAATCTTCTTGACCTTGTGTGAGGAAGATTGGTCTAAAATTTCTGTCATACAAGAATATTATTAGTATAATAAAAATTATCAAAGCAAGTTAACTTAATCATGGTATACCAAAGCTAACCAACTAAATTCCAGATTTCTTTTTACCTTCTTACTATTGACTTGTTTTTAGCTTCTTACTATTGACTTCCTCATTTGAAGCCACAGTTTCAAGGAACATGAATGAAGAAACAACTGAGAATCCTGAATGAAGCATACAGGTAATTGCACATGCAGCTAAAACTTTTGACTGTTGATAGAGTAAGTGGCCAATCAGGCTGATAATTGGATACATGCAAGCACAATTAGGCAATTATGAACGCAGTAGGTTGCACAATACTCTTTCTAGACATGTCTAATTATATTCACAAGCAATAGTATGGTATGCAAATTTACTCCCTTCTTGGAAATAAAATTGAACCCTGAATAGGATTACTCTGTCAAGCTTAGGGTCAATATCTTATGACAGTTATGATTAATGAAATAACAGGTTATTAGGCAACACTTCAGTGTGAGATGAGGCTGGTTAGACACATAGATAGATGATGCATAAAGACAGAGACAGAAATAGAGATGGAAATAGAGATACACTTCCCACACGGGGAGATCGACAGTGCCAGAATTATAGTGAGGCAAGTGATTTAGAACCACAAATTCAATTTTTGTACTATTTCTTCCCATTGTAGGAGTCAGCATCTGGCAACCACACATAGCACACACACACAAACCAGAGGGAAACAGTCTAAGCTGCATCTCAGTGCTCTCTTTCTAAGTCAAACTTGACGTTTTTTAGGATGGCATTAAAAACTAATTTAAAGTAAAGTGGCAATAACCAAATGGCACATTAATGTATTTTCAAAAAAATGTATAACTCTTAAAGAATCTGAATTATAATTTAAAAGAAGAAAACAAAGAATATTCAGTTGAATTTTGGGGAATAGGGACTTTTGGTATTGCAATAAAAATGGGATTCCTAACTTTAAAATAGTTTCCTTAAACATTTGTTTTGAATTTGTGATTTTTTTTTAAGACCTGAAAGATTGTTCAATATTATATTAATATTGATAGGGTCACTGCCACTTAATGGCTATGAGGATTTAAGAAGCCATTTTTCCTACTATAAACTATCATTTCTTCATCTATAAAACATGAATAATGCTATCTAACTTTCAAAGAATTTTAAAAGGTTTTAAGTAACATATATTCCATACAAAGTTGAGCAAAAAATTTAGATATAGTCAACTTTGTAGACAATAGCTATTATTTCTGTTGTATTTCATTTAAGTGACTTTTCTCCCTCTTCTTTTTTACCCCATTTTAAATTTCTGTATAAAGAGAAAGACTCTTCAAATTCACGTGCTCCTTGCCTCATCCTTCCCAAGTGTTGTTTCTATCATACAATGTATTAGAAGGAGATAATGAAATAGTTCTGTGGTAGGCATATCTTTTTAATAGATAATTTTAAACTTTTTATTTTATGTTGTAGTATAGTTGAATAACAATGTTATGTTTGCTTCAGGTGTACAGCAAAGTGATTTGGTTATACATAAAGAAGTATCTTGTGAGCAAATCTGGAAAACTCAGCAGAGGCCATAATACTGGAAAAGGTCAGTTTTCATTCCAATCCCAAAGGGAAATGCCAAAGAATGTTCAAGCTACTGCATAATTGCACTCATTTCACATGCTAACAAAGTCATGCCTGAATTCTCCAAGCTAGTCTTCAACAGTACATGAACCGAGAACTTCCAGTTCAAGCTGGATTTAGAAAAGGCAGAGGGACCAGAGATCAAATTGCTAACATCCATTCATTGGATCATAGAGAAAGCAAGGAAATTCCAGGAAAATATCTACTTCTGCTTCACTGAATACACTAAAGTCTTTGTGTGGATCACAACCAACCGTGGAAAATTCTTAAAGAGATACCAGACCACCTTACCTGCCTCCTGAGAAATCTGAATGCCACTCAAGAAGCAACAGTTAGAACTGGACATAGAACAATGATTTGGTTCTAAATTGGGAAAGGTGTACATCAAGGCTGTATATTGTCACCCTGCTTATTTAACTTATATTCAGAGTACATTATGCAAAATGCCAAGGTGGAGGAAGCAAACTGCAATAAGACTGCCAGAAGAAATATCAATATTTTCAGATATGGAGATGACACCACTCTAATGGCAGAAAGCAAAGAGGAATTAAAGAGTCCTGATGAGGGTGAAAGAGGAGAGTGAATAAGCTGGTTTAAAACTCAACATTCAAAAAATTAAGATCATGGCATTTGGTCTCATCACTTCACAGCAAATAGATGAGGGAAAAGTGGAAACAGTGCAGATTTTATTTTCTTGGGATTCAAGAAAATGTGGACCCAGGAAATGCAGATGGTTGTCTGCAGCCATGAAATTAAAGGAGTTTGTTCCTTAGAAGAAAAGCTATAACAAACCTAGACAATGTATTAAAACACAGAGACGTTATTTTGCTGATAAAGGTCTGTACAGTCAAAGTTTTGTTTTTCCAGTAGCCATGTATGGATGTGAGAATTGTACCATAAAGAAGACTGAGCATTAAAGAATTGATGCTTTTTAACTGTGGTGTTAGAGAAGATTCTTGAGAGTCCCTTGGACTGAAGGGAGATCAAACCAGTCAATCCTAGAGGAAATCAACCCTGAATAATCATTGGAAAGACTGATGCTGAAGCTCTAATATTTTGGTCACCTTATGGGGTCACAAAGTGTCAGACACCACTTAGTGACCAAAAAACAACCACAAAACAAGTATCTATATTCCAAATTCTTGTCTCATTTAAGTTTTACAGAATATTAAGCAGAGTTCCCTGCACCATACATCGTCCTTGTTCATTCTTTTTTTCTTTTTTCTTTTTTTATTTTTTTAATTTTAAAATCTTTAATTCTTACATGCGTTCCCAAACATGAACCCCCCTCCCACCTCCCTCCCCATTACATCTCTGTGGGTCATCCCCATGCACCAGCCCCAAGCATGCTGTATCCTGTGTCAGACGTAGACTGGCGATTCAATTCTTACATGATAGTATACATGTTAGAATGCCATTCTCCCAAATCGTCCCACCCTCTCCCTCTCCCTCTGAGTCCAAAAGTCCATTATACACATCTGTGTCTTTTTTCCTGTCTTGCATACAGGGTCGTCATTGCCATCTTTCTAAATTCCATATATATGTGTTAGTATACTGTATTGGTGTTTTTCTTTCTGGCTTACTTCACTCTGTATAATGGCTCCAGTTTCATCCATCTCATTCTTCATTTTTATATATAACAGCATGTATATGTCAGTCCCAGACTCTGAAACCTCCCTTCCCTCCTGGTAACCATACATTCATCCACTAAGCTAATTAATCTATTTCTGTTTTGTAAATGAGTTAATTTATATTATTTTTTTAAAGATTCTGCATATAAGTGATATCAGGGCTTCCTGGGTGGAACAGTGTGGTAAAGAAGCAACCTGCCAATGCAGGAGACACAGGAGATGTGGGTTTGATCTCTGGGTAGGAAAGATCCCCTGGAGGAGGAAATGGCAACCTGCTCCAGTATTCCAGCCTGGAAAATCCCATGGGTAGAGGAGGTTGGTGGGTTGCAGTCCATGGGGTTGCAATGAGTCAGACATGACTAAGTGACTGAGTATACATACATAGATGATATAACATGTTATTTGTCTTCTCTGTTTGACTTACTTCGTTTAGTATTATAACCTCCAGTTCCATCCACGTTGTTGCAAATGACACAGAATGGTAGAAAATATTTGCAAATGATGCAACTGACAAAGGATTAGTCTCCAAAATTTACAAATAGCTCATGTGGCTCAATACCATATAACCAACAACCCCATCAATAAATGAGCAGAAGACCTAAATGAGCATTTTTTCAAAGAAGATATACAGATGGCAAAGAGGCACACAAAGAGATGTTCAACACTGATTATTATTGGGGCTTTCCTGTTACTCAGATGGTAAAAAGAATTTGCATGTAATACAGGAGACCTGGGTTCTATCACTGGCTTGGGAAGATGTCCTGGAGGAGAGCATGGCAACCTACTCCAGTATTCTTGCCTGGAGAATCCCCATGGACAGAGGAGCCTGGTAGGCTACATAATTATTAGAGATTATTAGATAACTAATAATTACTGCTGCTGCTGCTGCTAAGTAGCTTCAGTCGTGTCCGACTCTGTGCAACCCCCAAGACGGCAGCCCACCAGGCTGCCCCGTCCCTGGGATTCTCCAGGAAAGAACACTGGAGTGGGTTGCCATTTCCTTCTCCAATGCATGAGAGTGAAAAGTGAAAGTGAATTCACTCAGTCGTGCCTGACTCTTGGCGACCCCATTGTGCAGCCTTCCAGGCTCCTTTGTCCATGGGATTTTCCAGGAGAGAGTACTGGAGTGGGTTGCCATTGCCTTAGAAATGCAAATCAAAACAATGAACTATCACCTCACACGGGTCAGAATGGCCATCATGCAAAAGTCTACAAACAATTAATGCTAGAGGGAGTGTGGAGAAAAGCGAACCCTCCTACACTGTTGGTGGGAATGTAAATGGGTACAACCACTATGGAGAACAATATGGAGGTTTCTTAAAAAACTGAAAATAGTATTGCCATGTGATTCAGCAGTCCAACTCCTGGGCATTTATCTGTAGAAAAACACGGTCTGAAAAGATAAATACATCTCATTGTTTATTGCAGCACTGCTCACAATAGCGAAGACATGAAAGCAGCCTAAATGTTCATTGACCAATGAATGGATAAAGAAGATGGTGCGTACACATACACACACACACACACACACACACACACACACACACACCAGAATACTACTCAATCATTAAAAAGAATGAAACTGTGCCATTTGCAGCAATGTGAATAGGTACACTTTTAAGATGGCTTGCAATGATTTTTACCTCTTGGTATTTTTCACTCTCCAGTATAATCTTGTCCTTTTGAATGTTGGCAGGACCCAGTGTCTGGTTTCTGATGCATTGAATATGTACAAGCTACAAGTTGTCACTTTCTAGTTTAGGCCACAGAAGACTTGAATTCCTTTTACCCGGCTCTCTTTCTCCTGGCTTGCTCATGGCAACAAACCTTGATGGAGTCTGAAAGAAACCCTACCCAAGTTGAACCTTAAGATGACTGCAGCTTCTTCTGAAACTCTGATTCAGTCTTTTTCTTTTTTTTAAATTTATTCCTGTATTTGATCATTTAAAACAATAACTGGAGCTGTTTTCTATCACTCCACAAAAGACTAAACCATTTGTACAACAGAAACATGAAATGGAAAAATTGCGTCCATTGTATCCCAAAAGGGACAAATTCATTTTTCCCTTTCACAAAGTTGAACTACATAGTGTAGTTAATGGGCACTTTTCTTACCATATTGATATGCTTTTGTGCATTTTCTGCCCATAATTTTTAAATTTATTTTTAGTTTTTATTTGATATTATAGTTGATTAACAATGTTGCATTCATTTCAGGTGTATAGAAAAGCTTTACCTATACATGTTCCTATTCTTTTTCAAATTATTTTTCCATTTAGAGCATTGAGCACAGTTCCCTGTGATATATAGTAGGTCCTTCTTGTTGTTCAGTTGCTAAATCATATCTGACTCTTTGAGACCCCATGGACTACAGCACACCGGGCTTCCCTGTCCAATCTCCTCTGATTCAGTCTTGTGAGAACTGTTGGTTCAGACATACTGAACTGTATTCCTGATTTAAAAAAAAGAGCAAAAAACTCCCAAACCCAAAAGTTAACAAACAAAAAAACCTGTGAGATAATAAATGTTACTAAGTTTTGGGTAAGCCACTAAGCTTGAAAGTAGTTTGTTATACAGGAATAGAAAAACTAGTGCATTCATGTTGATATTTGGCAAAAAAAAAAAAAGATTCTGTAAAGTTCAGTTCAGTTCAGTTCAGTTTCTCAGTCGTGTCTGACTCTTTGCAACCCCATGAAGCACAACAGGCGTCCCTGTCCATCACCAACTCCGAGTTTACTTAAACTCATGTCCATTGAGTTGGTGATGCCATCCAACCATCCCATGCTCTATTGTCCCTTTCTCCTCCTGCCCTCAATCTTTCCCAGCATCAGCGTCTTATCAAATGAGTCAGCTCTTTGCATCAGGTAGCCAAAGAATTAGAGTTTCAGCTTCAACATCAGTCCTTCCAATGAACACCCAGGACTATCTCCTTTAGGATGGACTGGTTGGATCTCCTTGAAGTCCAAGGGCTCTCAAGAGTCTTCTCCAACACTACAGTTCAAAAACATTAATTCTTCTGTACTCAGCTTTCTTTATAGTCCAACTCTCACATCCATACATGACCTCTGGTTCCTCTGCCTTTTCTAAAACCAGCTTGAACATCTGGAAGTTCATGATTCACATATTGCTGAAGCCTGGCTTGGAGAATTTTGAGCATTATTTTACTAGCGTGTGAGATGAATAAAGCAATTATCCTCCAATTAATAAATAAATATTTTTTAAAAAAAGATAAAACTACTTCAAACATATCTACACAATACTCTCATTTCCTGCAAATTTCTATTTGCAATGGTTCTTTTTTAAAATACATTAGTTTCTGTGGTTAAAGACATGTCTTCTCATGTACAAATGCTTTTATATAGTTATTTCCTCTCTAACTCCAAATCCTAGAAAGAATGAATAGGCAGTAATTTTCTTCAGAATAGATACCAAATGAGAAAAAAAAAATGTTTGGTTCAGGAGCAGAGATCTAAAATATTGTATTTTAATAAATCCATTGTATAATAAAGCAGCCAAAAAACAATTTTGAGGTTTTAGATTTTTAAAACAAATAACCTAAGAAACACAAATAAGAATAAAATATTTTTCTTCTCCCAAGGAAGTGCGAATCACTAGTTAGGAAAACTGGATATAGGAGGAAGGCTTACTAATACGCCAAAGTAATAAATGACAATTGGATTGCACAGATAGTAAGCAACCTAGAAAAGAAAAGAATAGCTTCCCAGGGGGATGCAGAACATATTCTAGTCCTTCAAAATGATTACAATCAGAAACTAGCCCAGGGAGTTGCCTGGGGGTCCAGGGGTTAGGATTTGGTGCTTCCACTTGGTGGCTTGGGTTCAGTCTCTAGTTGGAGAACTGAGTTTCCATAAGCTCTGTGGAGAGGCCAAAGAGGGAAAAAAGAGAAGAAGAAAAAAAAAAAAAAAAGAAAGTAGTCAAATTTCCAGCCTCCACTTTACCAAAACTAGTGTCTCTGCTCCTTGGTAGTTCATTGCCATCTACCTCAGCACAGATAGCATTTTATTTTACTTATGCATCTACAGGATGATACAGAAAGTTTATACAACTGCCCTAAAGATAGAGGAAATATTGGAAAAAGTCCAAATATTGGACTATATAAAGAAATATAGTCAACCAATTAATTTTTAAATTTTAAGTTGAAAAAGAAAACAATCAAAATATACTTATTGTATTGCTTATCTGTCATATAAACAATGTAAAAAATCACAATTTGAGGTTAAAACTATTTCCATTTTCAATAAACTGTTTTTGTATTATGCTTCCATTTTAAACTTCTGGAAGACTTATAGACTGAATGGCTAAATAGATATTTTTATTTAATGATACTGGTGAAATGCCCTAGTAGATATTTTTCAAAATTGTGATGTTATTCACACTCTAAGAGAGAAATAATACCCAGAGGAGTGTGAAGAAAGCAAGGAGGGTCACAGGAGTAAGGAGGAATGACATTTTATACAGGAAAAAATAATTAATAAAGACAAATACGGTAGCAAGATTGAGTATGTTAAAGACTCAGAAATGCCCAATGCGTGTGAAAATGTGATGGTTCTTTGATTTTAATAAGAGATGGCTTTAGTCATGAATATAGAGTCATAGGGCATAAATTGGAATTCAATGGATTAAAGAGTGAATATGAAGTGAGAAAATGACAAAAACAGATCAGCTTTTTGAAAAATTTAAATTAAGAGCAGAAGAGAGAGATTTGGTTACTGGAAGAGGACTTAGGCTCAGGGAGGTAAAAAAGTTTGAAGGATGTTTACAAATAGGAGACAGACAGAGAGAGAGAGAGCTCTCCAAAGCAAGACCTAAGTAGTTGAGTCAAGTGGTTCACTGTGAAGAAAAAGCTAGACTGCCTTGAATAGAAGGGGACTGCATCTCTAAGAATAATTATGAAGAGAAAAAATATAAGCAAATGTGTGGTTGTGTGAGAAAGATAACTGACTGCTTTCATTTTCTCTCTGCTGAGTGTAGGGAGGGCATTGGCAGCTTCTAAAGTAAATGCCTTACATTTATTGTAAGATTATTTCTTTTCTGAGTCATAGGTGAGTAGATGCAGTAGTCATATATGTCTTAAACTAGGTTTTTTCAGGTTTTTCCATAAGATGTTACGGGAAATCTCAAATTAACTCTTTGGCCAATCCAAAGACCAAACTTTGTTAGTCATGAAAACACTCCCTTACTTTTACTTTTGTCTTTTAGCCTCTTTCTCATATCTGTGTTATTTTGCATAGGCTAACAGAGAAAAGGATTAAGATTTATAAACTTTGAAGAAAAGATAGGAGATATTTGAAACCTGGAAATATGCACTTCAGATCTATTTTAGTTTATGTTGAAAATTAGATGTATTACTATAAAGAAAGCAGCTAAAGATTCTTTATTTAAAGGTAAAGCAAATTGCTTGTACATAACTGGGGGGTCAAAAGCTTGCTTGCAAACTCATTTTTAAAATATTCCTTTTTCCAAATGACTTATCCCAACAAACAAGTGAAGTCAGAGGCTGTTCTTGTTAGGAAAGACAATATGTGCAGGAAAAATATCTTGGACCCAGAGTTATAAAGTAGGGATTTGAGGCTCAATTGTGATATTTACTAAATCTTTGGTGTGGGGCAAGTTGTTTAAACTCTCTGAATCAGAATTTCCTACTTGTAAAACACGTATAAGATCTATTGTCCAGGAAGATTGTCTGAAAAAAATAATAAAATAATATTTCTGAAGGTGTGTGGTGAAATATAAATTGTCCTATAATAATGTTTTGGGCTTTTTTTTTTTTTTTTTTTTTTTTTGCTTAAAATATGCCTGAGATAAGATTTTCACCCCTGATCACTTTAAGGCTTCCCTGATAACTCAGTTGGTAAAGAATCCGCCTGCAATGCAGAAGACCCAGTTCAATTCCTGGGTTGGGAAATCGATTGGAAAGAGGAAAGGCTACCCATTTCAGTATTCTGGCCTGGAGAATTCCATGGACTGTATAGCTCATGGGGTTGCCAAGAATTGGTTTTGGTTCATACATTTCTGCCAGTGTGGGGATATTTGGCCATAGGTTATAGAAAATCCAATACAAATGGATCAAGCCTAAATTCATGTGAGGCATATTTTGATTTGCCATCATACAGAACACTTTAGAAAGTTTAGAGAACACAGAAGGGGAAAAAGTAATTCATAGACCTATAGTGAAAGTGAAGGTCAGGCAGTCATGTCTGACTCTTTGCAACCCCATAGACTATAACAGATTCTTTACCAGCTGAGCCACCAACGAAGCCCCCTATCACTTAAAGAGTGTGTCTTACTGTTTTATTCTCCATTCCCATTGGTTATATTGACATATATATATATATATATATATACACATATATATATACATACATGCATACATACATACATATATTTGAAGTGAAATGAAGTGTTAGTCACTAATATATGTCTGACTCTTTGTAATCTCATGGACTGTAGCCCCAGGCTCTTCTATCCATGAGATTTTCCAGGCAGTAATACTGGAGTGGGTTGCCATGCCCTCCTCCAGGGTATCTTTCCAACCCAGGGATCAAACTTGGGTCTCCTGCATTGCAGGTGGATTCTTTACCATCTGAGCCACCAGGGAAGATATTTTAAAAGTTATATATATATATATATATATATATATATATATATATATATATATATATATATATACACACACACATACATATATGTATAGGTATATATAAATTAAACCTTTTAAAATTAAATCTATAAATACAACATTTTTCTGTGGTATTGCAGCCTTTATAGACATGAGTTCAAAAAGTTCCACTGTGTGGACTTATCAGTATTACTAATCATTTAATGCATTTCTAGTTTTTTACTATTGCCGCGGCCAGCACAAGCAAGAGTCGCACCTGCACAGGGAGAGAACGGAGCGTCCCCGCTAAGAAAAATAAGAGAGAGACAAAAGATGGGGTTGAGAGGATCAGACCAAAATGGCTGATGCCTTCCTTTATTGTGCTGCAGTATATATAGGATAAAGTACGTGACTTCTGACATTTACAAGATTGTTTTTAATCTCCAGATACAATCACCAGACCCTTACCATTGTGTACAGATCACAATAAGATAATCTATCTTCTATCAATAAGATAATCTATCTTCTATGAAATGTTGCAAGAACCAAACGTCCTGGAGCCTTAAGGGTAATAAATTCTTCAGGGGGGCGGGACAGGGAGCTTAGGAACATGCCTAAGGCTCTGCATAACGCCGAGCAGCTCCCAAGACAACCCTTCACAGGCAGTCCCCCGCATACTATTATATATAATGAATATAAATCCTTGCTGAATTTAGAACTGTTTAACTCTCATGAGACCCATTCCTTAGGTTTATATTACTTACAGGAGAGATTTACTATTTGATTTTTTTTTTTTTTAACCTCAGGTCTTTAAATTTCATTTATTTTCTTTCATAGGTAGTGTCTTTTTTTATAAAATGAATTGAGTGAATAAACGTACTACAGTAGGTTGTGTTAATTCCCAAGAAACTGCACTCTTCATAAGGTTCAGAGTCTATCCTTCACCATAAAATCACCCTGGTTACCTAACATAGTATTTCAGAAGGAGTTGGCACCTAATTCATAGAATGAATTGTTTGTCAGTTTAGAAAGCTAGTTCATTGTCCAAGCTGGAGATACTGGTCTCTTCCAATGGCAGTGTAGAGAGAAACGGAGTCATGCAGTGCCTATAATGTTTTGTCATGTGAGAGAGATTATTTCAAGGCTAGTTGGGCAAATGATAATGTAGGCATAGCATATCCACAAATTAGATAAACAGATGGGCTTTTATTGCCGGAAATTATTTGTTCCTGGAAGGAACATCTAACACTGGTGACTCTCAGATTTTGACAGCAGAATGACATTTGGGATTGGAGTCAGAAGTGACCTGGCACAGTTCTAAAAGAGGACATCTCTGAAGCAAGTGAATAGCAGTTCATTTAGTATTATTATTTTTAATAGAGTACATTTGGTAAATTATTTATCTCAAATCACATTTGCTTAGTTATAGTACTCATTTCTAAACGTTTTAACTTTTTATAAGCAATGAGTACCGAGTCCTCACTGGTGCTAAATCTAATCTTACTTCCTAGACAGTTCCGTTATCATTTCAAATAACTACAGCCAGAGCATTCCATTACAGTGAAGCCCATGGGCTGAAGTACAAATCTGATGTGACACCTTATTATTTACTTAAGAATGATGGTCAGTCTTAAAAATTCTAGATAAGAGATGGAATATTATTTCTATCTGTATTGTGAATGATTTGAGGCGAGGAACTACTTCTTATGTAGTTCATATGTTTTATTTCTATCTTCCAATGGTTAGTTCTACCGTCATGAATAGATTCGTCATAACTGCTTGATTTTGAATGTATAGATACATAGCAGAAACAATAATTTCTCCTATCTCTAGTTATTGCCAAGTTTGTTACATGTTTGTTTCATGTCTAATCTTCCTTGAATTCCAAAATCCTAGTAACCAGTGGGTTATTCTTTAATTTACTTTTCCATTTATTCGATAGCTACGTTTTGAAAGTCTACCATGAATGTGCTCAACATTGCAAATGAGCTTAACACAGCAAAACTCAAAAAGTTAAATTGATGCTTTAAGATTATATACTAATAGAGATCTGGTATGTGCCACTACCAAGTATTTACAAGGAACACCTAATTTGAATGGCGAGGGAGATAGGGAAGTGAGTGAATGAGAAAGAGACCAAGAGAGGGACACAGAGATTGGCTTTGGGAAGTAACCATAAACCATTTAGTGATTTCATTCAATAAAGATTGCTTAGAGTTTCAGCTTTGTCCAGCTTTGTTAGATAAATGGATTTTGTTAGGGAATGACACAGCCATAAGAAAACTGGCTAGAGCCAATTAGGTCCAAGAAGGAGCTGACTTTCGCTAGACCTTGAGCCTTGGTATTTACACCCATTGTGACATATCAACAAGCTAAATGATACGCCCTTCAACTAAATCTGACCAAATGTTCTATACACCCTTTTTATTGATTGTTTTGATAAAACTTCCTAAATCGAATTATTTTGAAGTTCTTTTGACCTCTAGCTAACTTTGGGATGCCTCAGAGGGCCCCTGAAGCTGTGTTTATTTGGTTGGTTAATTTACATGGAAAAGATTATCAAATGAGTAATAAATTCTCTCATGTTATAATGTATGGTAAAATTTTTAATACAGATATCTTAGAAATTATATGGAGTTCTTAACATTCTGATATGTCCTGGTATTCTAATGGAAAACCTGAAGACTTCACAAAAGTTAACAAAAGGATTCAATGAACCAGCAAATATGCTTATAATTTTTATGGTTTCTGTCTGAAAAATGACGGGTTTGAATCTTATGTTTTCTGGGAGTAGGGAAAACCTTCCTCTCAAACTAATTATGACAATCAGTCAGTCAGTTCAGTCACTCAGTTGTGTCCGACTCTTTGAGACCCCATGAATGGCAGCACACCAGGCCTCCCCGTCCATCACCATCTCCCGGAGTTCACTCAGACTCACGCCCATCGAGTCCGTGATGCCATCCAGCCACCTCATCCTCTAGCATCCCCTTCTCCTCCTGCCCCCAATCCCTCCCAGCATCAGAGTCTTTTCCAATGAGTCAACTCTTCACATGAAGTGTCCAAAGTACTGGAGTTTCAGCTTTAGCATCATTCCTTCCAAAGAACTCCCAGGGCTGATCTCCTTTAGAATGGACTGGTTGGATCTCCTTGCAGTCCAAGGGACTCTCAAGAGTCTTCTCCAACACCACAGTTCAAAAGCATCAATTCTTCAGTGCTCAGCCCTCTTCACAGTCCAACTCTCATATCCATATGTGACCACAGGAAAAACCATAGCCTTGACTTGATGAACCTTAGTCAGCAAAGTAATGTCTCTGCTTTTGAATATACTATCTAGGTTGGTCATAACTTTTCTTCCAAAGAGTAAGCGTCTTTTAATTTCATGGCTGCAGTCACCATCTGCAGTGATTTTGGAGCCCCCAAAAATAAAGTCTGACACTGTTTCCACTGTTTCCCCATTTACTTCCCATGAAGTGATGGGACCGGATGCCATGATCCTCGTTTTCTTAATGTTGAGCTTTAAGCCAACTTTTTCACTCTCCTCTTTCACTTTCATCAAGAGGCTTTTTAGTTCCTCTTCACTTTCTGCCATAAGGGTGGTGTCATCTGCATATCTGAGGTTAGTGGTATTTCTCCCGGCAATCTAGATTCCAGCTTGTGTTTCTCCCAGTCCAGCGTTTCTCATGTTGTACTCTGCATATAAGTTAAATAAGCAGGGTGACAACATACA
The DNA here is from genome assembly GCF_001704415.2 of Capra hircus. Lineage (NCBI taxonomy): Eukaryota > Metazoa > Chordata > Mammalia > Artiodactyla > Bovidae > Capra > Capra hircus. Next base: position 78,690,328 of record NC_030809.1, read on the forward strand.
GCCTTGACGTACTCCTTTTCCTATTTGGAACCTGTCTGTTGTTCCATGTCCAGTACTAACTATTGCTTCCTGACTTGCATACAGATTTCTCAAGAGGCAGGTTAGGTGGTCTGGTATTCACATCTCTTTCAGAAATTTCCACAGTTTATTGTGACCCACACAGTCAAAAGCTTTGGCATAGTCAATAAAGCAGAAATATATGTTTTTCTAGAACTCTCTTGCTTTTTCCATGATCCAGCGGATGTTGGCAGTTTGATCTCTGGTTCCTCTTCCTTTTCTAAAACCAGCTTGAACATCAGGGAGTTCACGGTTCACGTATTGCTGAAGCCTGGCTTGGAGAATTTTGAGCATAACTTTACTAGCATGTGAGATGAGTGCAATTGTGCGGTAGTTTGAGCATTCTTTGGCATTGCCTTTCTTTGGGATTGGAATGAAAACTGACCTTTTCCAGTCCTGTGGCCACTGCTGAGTTTTCCAAATTTGCTAGCATATTGAGTGCAGAACTTTCACAGCATCATCTTTCAGGATTTGAAACAGCTCAACTGGAATTCCATCGCTTCCAGTAGTTTTGTTCATAGTGATGCTTTCTAAGGCCCACTTGACTTGACATTCCAAGATGTCTGACTCTAGATTAGTGATCACACTATCGTGATTATCTGGGTCATGAAGACTTTTTTTTGTATGACAATACTTTGGTAAAATCATACATTAGAAACAAAACAATTATATTTTCTCTCTGACTCCTCCAGAAATTGGAAACTCTTAGGTTTCCAGTAAGTTTATCAAATGAATTAGTAAGGTTATCTCACTAACAGGTACAAAAATCTCAAGAAATTTTGAGATCTTAAAAAGGGAAGAATTCACCTAGATTTGTTAGGCAAAATCTGTGATAAGCTTTTGGTGTAAGTTTCCCAGCCCTGTTTTATTTTAAAGGTTCAGTCTGAGACTCTATAAATGTTTCAGCAAAATAGAAAGTCTATAATCAATTATGATTATATAAATCATCAGACCAAAATTAGTGAGAACAGACCTATTTTGCAAACAAACTAAACTTAATTTGGTTATATTTGATAAAAATGAGGGTAATTTTAGGAAGAAAAAGATGTTTCAATAAATGTTAAATCCCAGTTTGTTAATGGAGGTCTGCATATAGTAAAACTCATTTCTTGGATAGTTCTTTGCTGTTATGTGATATTAATGTAAAATTTAATTGAATTCCTAAAGAACAACCTGTTTGTTTCTGAAGCTTATCTCAGTAATCTATCTTTGGATGAAGGTCAGATGCCTCATGACCTGCAACCAGGACTGGAAAAAGACATAGTTTAAGGTACTGTCTCCAACCTGGCTGGAAGGACTTTTTTATCAGGTACTCTTAACTAGCTCATGCATAATGAAACTGAAGGGAAATTAACTCTTAGATTAATTCCCACTTCCAAAGGCCCCTACACTGGATTGGTCTATAAAGAAGATAGCTGACCTGATCTCACCTTAAAATGATGCTCAAATAGAGGAGAAACTACACTGCACCAGGATGGGAAGATGATGACATCAGAGGTAGACAGCTTGCCCAAGATGCTGGACCTGAGTCATATCATTTATAAAGTTTCCTTAACTTCTTAGACCTTTGCATATAAATCAAAAGCTTTTCTATCATAGGCCTGATCCTATGCTAGTTTTAGAAATCAATCTAATTGTTGCATTTGTGGCCAATTACCTGTGTCTAGTTCTGGGTTACCTTTGTAAATTTCTCTACTACAAGACTCTAACTGGTTGGCCCTGAGAAAATTTACTTAAAATATATATATATATATATAATCATATTCAAGTCACTATGATATAACTAGATGGGATCCCCTCATTAGGCCAATTAATAATGCCTTCTCTGACTCTGGCCATAAATTTGAGCTTTCTTTTATTACTCAGGCTCAATCAGAGGAACAAGCAAAGTTTCAGCAAAGGAGGAAAAAATCTCCCACAATTACGGGATGGATTTATATAGATAACACCAGGCTATGGTAATTTAGGTTTAAAGTCTCCTCTGTGTTGGAAACATTAAATCATACTAAGGATAATCAGTCTAGTAACACTAGAATACTGGGCTATGTGCCTTATAGACAGTGCCAATATATAATTTACCTGGAAGATAAAGATTCTACAGAGCAGAATAAGTCAGATGACCTGAGATATACTGGGCTACATCTAATGGAGGCTCTTAACTAAGTCTTACTTTGACTTTATTAATACTGCTGGCTATCTTATTTGTATTTTACCTGTTTTACAAAATTGCTGTTTCTTACACTGCCAAATGCGTGACTGAGGCCTCTGATAGAATAATATATAGTTCCATATGAGATCAATGATGGTAACAGTGTAACTCTAGATATGGGAAGAAGCAACAAGATGCTTGTAAGGACCGAAAGGCTAGTAAGACAGGTAGTCCAGAGAATTTTGGATGCTGTTTTATGACCTAGTCTAGTAACAGCACATTGAGTGGTCTATCAACAAAATCTTTGCCAAACCTGAGAATGGACATTTTCAGTTGCTAAGTCGCTTCAGTCGTGTCCGACACTGTGCGACCCCACAGACGGCAGCCCACCAGGCTCCCCCGTCCCTGGGATTCTCCAGGCAAGAACACTGGAGTGGGTTGCCATTTCCTTCTCCAATGCATGAAAGTGAAAAGTGAAAGTGAAGTCTCTCAGTCTTGTCTGACTCTTAGCGACCCCATGGACTGCAGCCTGCCAGGCTCCTCCGTCCATGGGATTTTCCAGGCAAGAGTACTGGAGTGGGTTGCCATTGCCTTCTCCAGACATTCTCAGTACCATGGGATAAAATGATCATGAAATGCAATCATGGCCACTATAACTACTGACTTTCAATGCCTCTGAAAGGATTTCAGGATGAAAATCAGGAATGAGGCACTCTGTGCTCTGGGAAAAACTGGCAGAACAGTCCTTCAGATAGTTAGATCCTTTTAAGAGAAGATTTCATGAGTTCCAATTCTTGCATCTTCTCATACCTAGAGAAACACAGACGTCATTAATTGTGACATCTGCTTTGGCTAGTAAGGAAAATTTTACAGTTAAAAAGTCAAAATAGAGTGGCTATGGTTTAGACATCCTGGAAAATAACTAGGTAACACTATGGTGTAATTTCAGATTAGACATTGTATTGCTAACACTTGAGTTTTCTGAGTCATGTCAGGCTTAGATGCCACCATTCTCAAAACAATGTCTGCTAGAAGCTAGTAACTGCAACCTTACTTTTTATAAAACTAGGCAACTGGCTACCTGGCTACAAGTCTCCCTGAAGTGCAGGTTTCCAGACTGGGTTTCAGGCCTATTCTTCTAAAAAGAAATGATATTTATTTTGTGTATTAAAATTCCAGTTATCCCCTCCTCCAGCTACTTATCATTGGATCTGTTACAACAAAATGGCAGACCAAGGGATTGAGATTTTAATCATGTAAGACTCAGATCTAGGACTTGGACTCAGAAATACTTACAATTCAGTGTCTCTTCTCCAAGCTGAGGCACTCCTATGCTCCATTTTGACAGGAAGTTATCACAGTCATAGCTGCCCAGTTCCCTAAATTAAAATTGAGCAGGATGCTGTGGGGCTCTGGAGTACAGATCTCTTCTGTGTTCTCCATTTCTCGTCTGTAGGATATAGGCTTCATTCAGCCTCCTTGACTTTCCCTGAGTTCCAAAGGGTAGATTCAAACAATTGCTAATTAGGGAAGGGAGGGGATACAGAAACAGGAGAAACAAGCAAGAGTTGGTACAGCCTGCAGACAAAGTCCTTGTTCCTACTCAAAGAAATATGCATAACAATGTCTTTGAGTTCTTCTACAGAACTGGAGCCCCCACCCAGGTGGAGGATGGTAACTTCACACTGAACACAAGATTCCTGGAGGACTGCTCTGTTGCCTCACCACCAACCAATCAAAAAGGGTCACAAACCCTGCAACCCTCACCCCAAATGTTGCCTTCCAGGGACCAGAGATGACCATCCTGTTAGGTCTCCTGTTTGGCCTCTGTCTATTTCATCTCTGAGAGGGGCCAACAGTTTCAAACTAAATTGCTGTTATTAAAGGGTAAATATTGGTTTCAGGCAAAAAATACCTTGACTTAGATCAGGTAGAGAGACTTCTGCTCTACTAGGCAGGCCTACGCCCATGTACAGCAGGAAGAAGTTAGAGAAGAAAGAGAGCTCCACCCCAATTCCCAAGAAGTATCCTGAGTATGATGTCTCTCAGCGGGGAGTTGTTAGGGGAAGCACACTGACTGAAACCGCCCGCCCTGGTCAGGCCCTTTAGTAACCATTCACATGAGCTGTTTTATGACAGGAGATCCTCATAAGGAATATGAAACTAATAAGCCACCACCAACCGGAAGAGTTTGGGAAAGGTCAAAAGGAGACACTGTGTGCCCGTCCACATCCCAGAATCCTTCTCACTAGTATCCATCTTGGCTGAGTGATGAGTGCACCATCAGGAAAGACTCTGAATTAGAATGATTGGCCAAAGACAACCTGGAAGCTAATACCATCACCATAAAACCCAAGACTGTGAGCCACGTGGCAGAGCAGTTCTCCTGGGTTCCCTTACCCTACTGCTCTCCACCCAAGTGCCCTTGCCAATAAAATCTCTTGCTTTGTCAGCAATGTGTCTCCTTGGACAACTCATTTCTGAGTGTTAGATAAGAGCCCAGTATCGGGCCCTGGAAGGGGTCCCCCTTTCTGCAACAGTACCATTAAAACTATTATGTAGTTTCATTTATTTGGGAAAATATATTGATTGCTTGTGTATTCTTGGTTCTAGGTCTTACCTGGTGGAGTATGTGAAGAATAAAAGTCTTTATAGGATATCAGTTATTTCAAGGTTTTTTTTTTTTTCTTTTCTTTTTAAAATTAAGTTATTTCTTAGTTGAAGGATAATTGCTTTACAGAATTTTGTTAGTTTCTGCCAAACAGCAACATGAATCAGCCATTGGTATACATACGTCCCCTTCCTCTTGGAGAAGTTTCAAAGTTTCTAACGCATCTTTCCTTTAATCAAATGAAGAATCTGTCAAGCATTTAACAGGAACTTATAGTTTAGCTTTTTGGACAATGAAATGTTCAACTTATGAACAAATCAAAGAAGGTCAAACCCAGCATGAATCAAATTAGTATAAATTAGTAGGTGAAATTTTAAGAAATGTGTATTAGGACTGTTCTCTCTCTCCAGCTATGAGAAGTGAAAGGGAAGAACTCTTTTTCTATACTCACACATCTGACACTAACTACCCAGAATTAGCACAGACACCACAGATTAAAGGCTCAGTCCCACAGGACTGTCCCCAATTCTCAAGTCTAGAACTGCTGTACTTCTGGCCAACTGGTTCCATAACAGAGGTTAACACAATCTCTCTCCTAACATTCAATAATTTTCTAGAATGCTTCACAGAACTCAGGAAAGCATTTTGCTTGTCACACTACAGTCCATGGGATTGCAAAGGGTCAGACATACCTGAGTGACTGAGCTCAGCACAACAGCATTTTAAAGGATATAGTAATAACTCAGAAACGGCCATGTGGAAGACAGCCAAGACAAGATGAGGCGTGTCTACATGACTTCTAAGGAATGAAATGTTTCTATGCCCTCTCCAGGGATGCCATCCTTCTAGTACCAAGACATATTCACCAAACCTGAAGTTCTTGGAACTCCTTTGTTTAAGGTTTTCATAGAGGTTCCATTAGACAGGCATGATTAACTAGATCACTGACCATTGGTGATTAACTTACCCTTGTTCCTTTCCCCTCCCCAGTGATCAGGGAGTGGGTCTGAAAGTTCTAACTCTCTAATTAGTTTTTTTCTGGTGGCAGCCAGCCCACATCCTCCAAGAGTCACCACATTATCAAAAACTCAGGTTTGATAGAAAGGGACTCACTATGAATAACAAAAGATTCTCCTCTCACCACTAACAGTCAGGAAATCCCAAGGGTTTTAGAAGTTCTATCTTAGGAATCAGAGATAGAGATCAAAAATATATTTCTTATTATGCCACAGAAACAATTCAGTTTAATCATTAATGACTGGATATACATGAAATTCAATAACCAGCCTGTACATATGATGAACATGATTGTTTTCAAAAACTGTGAATCAAAGTACTGATGACTTTCAAGGAGTATGAGGTTTTTAAACTGCAGAAGGAAAGAAAAAGCCAAGAAGATAGAGATAAGGAGATGGTAGGTAATTGTGCGTGCTTGCTAAGTCACTTCAGTAGTGTCCGACTCTTTGCAACCCTATGGATCATAGACTACTAGGCTCCTCTTTCCATGGGATTCTCCAGGCATGAATACCAGAGTGGGTTGCCATGCCTTCCTCCAGGGGATCTTCCCGACCCTGGGATAGAACCCATGTCTTGTACTTCTCCTGCATTGTCAGGCAGGATCTTTACCACTGGTGCTACCAAGTAAAAGTTCATATGGTTAAAATAATTTTGCTTTATTGAATATGGATATTTTATGTTATGCACCGAGCCCGTATCTCTGAACCGACCGAGAGAAAGCAAGTCCTCCACAGTAATGCAAAAAGGCAGGAAGGGAGTTTATTTCTAGCCCGCTAGGGTCCGAGTCTCATCCGACACAGCGGAATCTGACAGGGACCCCGAACAAAGGGATATGGCGGTTTATATACAGTCAGTTCTTTGTCTCAGTTACAGGAGTCGCTAACGTTACATGATTGGCTAGACAGGATGAGCGCATGTCCTGTCTCTTTCTGGTTGGTGTGTATGGGAAGTCTTCCTAATTTGGTCAAGGAATGCTGTTTTTTTCTTCCCAGCTAACAGGAAACATGACTCAGGTCCCTGGTGCTATGCACCTCACTGAGCCGTCTGGCCTGCCTGACATTTTATATCTACAAATAATAAAGGGGGAGGGAAATTCAGATTTTATTCCAGAGAGTTACTCACATGCTGAATTCATATAATGTACACTGTATGGGTGAAAATCACCCATATGTTATGAATAACATACACAAAATATACAAGAGTAGAAAAGGACAAATGTAGTTTTCAACTTCTGGGTATGTGAAAACATTTTAAAAACTAAATTAAAAGTGAAATGTGTATATATATATATATAACATTGAAATGCTTTAAAAACTGCTTTCATTTAACATACAGAATTATGATTTATTTTTTTAAATCTAGAGAAACAAAAGACAGATTAGGTCTCATGATACTCAAATTTTCTTTATTTGATATCAATTGAAAAAGGAAAATTGAGTCATTTTCTATTTTTAAATTGATTGTTTCAATTATCAGTATGTCATTCTTAACAAAATATAAAGTAATCGAATAAAAAAAATGAATGTTTCAGAGTTAACCAGAGAAAGAAAAGATGGGTACCTCCTTTTCCCTCTAAAATTAATTATGTTAGAATATATTTTTATTACATAAAATTAGAAGATTCTCATTAGCCAAAAAATAATTGGAATATTTATATTCTTCTCCTACAAGTAACCATTACTAACCTTTGGTAAAGTTTCTTTCAGAATTTTTTCATTACATATTATTCATTAAATAAATATTTTTATAAGACCAAGGAGCATATTATTTTTTTCACTAAATTATACATCACAAACATGCTTCTACAGTATAAAAGTGTCCTTCAATATAATTGGGCACAATGTTTTATCTTATTTATGAATTAATAATGAGTTATTTAATTGTTATAACAACAGAGAGACGTTTAAAGGGAATTTAAATGTCTAGAAGAGGTCAAGAAGGTAACTTAAATCTTTGATTTAGATAATAATGCTTCTGAAACAACCGGAGAACCCAAGGCTAGCCTAAAAGATTTTAAGTATAATTTAAAATAAAAACAGAAACAAAAATTGCATTTTTAAATTGAGAAAAAATAAAAATATTTATTTGGTACCATACCTGATAATTCACATATTTGAAGAATTTCATGGGTCTCATCCAGTTGAGACCCAAATTATGCTGTATTTTTTAGATTGTTTAAGTCCCTGCTTTTATGACACTGCTGCTGCTGCTAAGTCGCTTCAGCCATGTCTGACTCTGTGCAACCCCATAGACGGCAGCCCATCAGGCTCCCCCGTCCCTGAGATTCTCCAGGCAAGAACACTGGAGCAGGTTGCCATTTCCTTCTCCAGTGCATGAAAGTGAAAAGTGAAAGTGAAGTCACTCAGTCGTGTCTGACTCTTAGCGACCCCATGGACTGCAGCCCACCAGGCTCCTCCATCCATGGCATTTTCGAGGCAGGAGTACTGGAGTGGGGTGCCATTGACACTAGGGAAAAACAAAACAAACAAACAAAAAACTTCTGAGAAGTCCAGTCCAGAGTATAATCTTCTGGAGCTGATTTTCTTTTCCTTCTGCAAGGTTCTACAGGATGTGACCTCTTTTTTTTTCTTTCTTTTAATTATTTGAGATATTGAAAAGACTTGCAAAAATAATACAAAGAATTTTGCTTTGCACAAAAATTTTCTAAAGTATTAATATTAATATTTCACCACATTTTCTCCTCTCTTGCTTTATATTTATATAAAATTACGCCTGGTGGCTCAGACAGTAAAGAATTCACCTGCAATGTGGGAGACCTGGGTTCAATCCCTGGGTTGGGAAAATCTCCTGGAGAAAGCATGGCAACCCACTCTAGTATTCTTGCCTGAAAAATCCCTATGGTCAGAGGCACCTGGTGGGCTACAGCCCATGAGGTTACAAAGAGTCGGACAGGACTGAGAAACTAAGCACAGCAGAGAGCCGATTGGAATGCTATTTCTTAATTTGTGGTTTTCTAGATTATGTAAGTGTTTTTAACTAAAACCACAACTCCTCCTAACTTAGACCAGTAATTGCATATACTTTCCCCCAAGAATCTTATTTAAAGCAAAGAAAAAACATCTTTACTCTTGCTTTGCTGTTCTGTTTGTTTTACTGGTAGATTTTTTTTTTTTTTTTCAGAAGAACACTTTTTATTTGAGGCAAAGAAAAGTCTAGCTGAAAGGATTACAGTACCAAGCAATCAAAATCCCACTGTTAGAAGGCACTATTCTGATTTTGTAAATTCAGTTTAGAAAAGAGTATTTGGGTTGCATGTTCCCCAGTTCCCCAGACAAGAAGGGCAAAGGAAAACTGAAGAGACCTCTACTAGTCTACTGATTCTGTTCTTTGGACCTGACACCAAGCTGGCCAAGCCCTCACCGGTTTGTCTAGAAGTTGCTGATCCACCACTGAGGGACACGGGTCAAATTACACTACACACAAGAAAAGAGGTGGGAGATGGCAGGTCATCTGGCCAAGGGCAGACACATGCAGCTTCAAAACTCCTCGTGAAAGGGGTAATCCCCATGGGAGGCACAGCTCACCAAGGCACAAGCCCTCCAGTCCCTGTTGTAGTTGAGCAAGGTGGTCATATCCTCCTTGTTCAGTTCAAAGTCAAAGACCTGGAAGTTCTCAGCAATGCGTTCAGGTGTCACCAACTTAGCGATCATGATCAGGTTCATCTACATGGGGAATCAGATCAGCACCTGGGCTGTGGTTCTATTGTGCTTGTCTGCAATCGCTATGATCCTTGGGTCCTCCAATATGGCAGGGTCCTTGGGCTTGGCCCAGGCCCTGTTGGGAGAGCTGAGAGGACTATAGGCAGTCACCACAATGCCTTTGGAGTTGCAGTATTGGATTAACTTCTCCTGAGTGAGGTATGGGTGGCACTCGATCTGGTTAACTACCGGCTTGTATTTTAAGCCAGGTTGTTTAAGAATCTTCTCCACTTGGAGATGGTTGAAGTTGGAAACTCCAATAACTTTAACCAGCCCTTCATCCACTGGCTCTTCCATGGCCATCCAGGTATCCATGAAATCTTCCTCATTGGGAATCATGTCTATGTCCTCATCCAATGGGAAAAAGTCTTTCCCAAGCTTGAAGCCCATGGGCCAGTGGATGAGGTAGAGGTCCAGGTAATTCAGCTTCAGGTCGCTGAGCGTCTTCTGGCAGGCTCCTTTCACCAGGTCCTTGTTGTGATACGTGCCCCACAGCTTGCTGACGATGAAGAGGTCCTCACATTTTACAACCTTCTCCTGCAGCTTGGCATGGGGGGCCAAACCCACCTCATTCTCATTCTAGTACGTGTGGGCACAGTCAATGTGACAGTACCCAAAGTCAGTCACCACCTTCACAGCCTCTGTCACTTTGCCTGGAGGGGACTTCCAGGTGCCCAGCCCCAAGATGGGCATCTTGGCGCCAGTGTAGAGCACAATGTGGTTGGCCATGACTGCTGAGCTGCGCTGACAGGGATCAGAGGACCGTGGTAGATATTTTTCTAGTCTACTTTTTTTCAATGAAGATATAGTGCCTTAAGTATTATCAATGTATGGGAGGATCTCAATTCTGTTGGTTCTGAGACCTTTCCCCTTTTTCCAAGTGATGATCAATACCCGCAGTTTTAGGGTCCTGGTATCAGCATATGTCTGTAAGATATGTGTCTATAGTTATATATTTATAGCTGTGGCTTCATTTTTTTTCATCACTTTCATTTCAACTTATTTTTTCACTTTTGCTTTATGCAGATTTTACCTCAACCTGTTGAGAGATCTCTTATCCATTTAAATATGTTTGTAAAAATGTATTCAGCATTTCTAGATGTTTAATCATGCATCATTTTTCACAATATCAAAGCAGCCTATTGCTAGAACAATTCTAAATAACAATTTTAAAGATAACATTTTCAATTGTTTACCTTGAATATAATATTCATTATATTTTAATGAGTCTGAAAAATAAAAATGTCAGAACTTATCATACTTACTGTTATAGATTCTTCTCCCCAAAGCCCCAATGAAATCACTGTATATAAAATAATTAATTATATATATATTCCTCTTCATCAATTAACTTATTTCTTTTGACATTTTGAAGATAAATCCTATCTTGGGTGTGCAGATGTTTTGTTGTTTTCCTAACATTCAGCTTGCTATTTTTAGCCAAAAAAATATAAGCAATAAGTTTCTAAGCAATGTATTAAAGAAAATGAATGCTTAAGTAACATTTGATACTGAGAACTGGAAAATGAGTTGATCAGAATCACACTGGTTAGCCTGGAAAGTGAGTTTTTAACAGAAAGCAAATTTGGCAGTGCCAACTCTGAACTACTCATTGTTTATGACATGATTTGACATTATAATCATTCACCTTACACTCTTTGTACTAATTCTTTATATGAAGTAAGCAAACTTGTCTTTATAGTTTGGCTTCCCATTTGATTTCCTACAGAGATTATAAGTTGGTCAAGGAAACTATAAATCTTGTCTGCTTAGCAGTGATATTTCTTTCTGTACATTGTTAAATTAGCATTCAGTTCTGTGCTAGCTTTTGTGAGCTTGGCTGACCTGAGACTATCTGGGAAAGATTGAAAGGCTAAAAATGAAACCTGAAATATTATGAACACAAGGATTCTGGGATGCTATATACATTACCAATGAATCAGTTATCCCTTAAATTGTTCCAGTGTTTTAGTCACGTAGACAGTCATTTATTTCTGTCATTATTCATTTAATCATGCATTTATCCATGCACCCATCCATGCATCCACCCATCCATTTAGCTATTCACTGAACCAGTACTTATTAAATATCTATTTATCTAGTTCTGTGCTAGCTGGTAGTAATAAATAGGAAATGATTTCCAGCAACTTTTCTTTAGAAGGGAGGCAGATAGGTGAAACAGAAACATAATCACATATTACAAACATAAAAATATAAAAATAAGTGTTACTCAGTATGATCAGAAGAAAAAGTGAGTTTACCCTGGAGAACAACAAAAAAAGGAAGCAAATATTTGTAACTCCTAATATCATCACTCTCTTTCAATTTCTCTGAAATTATGCCTTTAGTTATGAAAGAATATGAATTGATCTTGGATATATTTCTTATTTACATGTAAGTAAGTAAAAAATGAATAAAAATAGGCAAAATGTATGAAGTCACATCACAAGAGCCATCATTGGAAATATTTCCTCATTTAATAAGTGTATGCTGAACACCAATATGTACAATTATGTACAAGGCATATTTAATCACTGAATCGTGTGACTAAAAGTAATGCATCAATATCAAACTTGGCCTTTTATATTTTTAGAATATAAATGCAAATATAGAATTTTAATTTTTCATGTTAAATTTTAAACTATTGGAAGAAATCACAATTACAAATCTAAAGCTTCTTAGCTTCATGCTCTATTACATTAATTTTTAAACTACAGATTATTATGTAGATCAAAAAGACCTCAAAAGTGTTTAGTAGTGCTTTTACCAATAAATGAAACATCTATGATTAACACGTGAGTATTAATCTTTGACATATACAAATGCCATGTAGATCTATATATAATTTTATCTATATGTCCATAAGAAGAGGACTTATTTTTTAGAATATGAAGGAAGAGTATTCATTTTTTTAAGAGACAAAATTTTGTGCTCAGTGATTAGGAGATGAAAAAAAGAACCTAGAAATTTAACTGGGCACATTGGTCATGAACCAATACTGGATTTCCATAAATTATGTAATCTAAAATTACTGATCTGACATTTATAATATTAATTTACAACATTTATTTTCTTTGTCTCATTACAAAATTTGACTGTCTGTAAATTTTTGGCCTTGGATTAAGAATTTTAGATATTTATTTATATTTAAGATTACTGAGAAAATATATGATGAATTTTCTCTCTAATACAAAATATTATTCTCTAGTGTTGTAATTTTTATTCTAATGGTGGATAGTTAAACAGTATTTATCTGTTGTATACAGGTTTATTAACTACCAATTGGCCCTTGCCATTGCACTTGCCATCTACCACAAGGATTAAATCATGTGCTGCTGCAGGTGCTGATTTTCAACACCCTCTGAGAGCAATTCAAGGTTGAGAGCAGAAATGAGGCAGCCTGTGGTGGGGGTGGGGGTGCTGTGGGGGAGGAAACTGGAAGAACAAGTCTTCAGATAGTTAAATATTTTCAGGAGCCAATTTTATCAGTTCAATTCTTATATCTCTTTGTACGTAGAAAAGCACTAAAATACTTTATAGTGATGACCGCTCCTCATGACAAGCAGAAAACTTCTGCAAAAAATATGGGATTGATTACATGTACTACCCTCTTCAACAAAATAACATATATTCTGACCTTCCCCTCTATCTCTTTGGAGCAGTTTCTCAGGGCTATCTGAGGTGCTGTCTCTTGGGCTATAGTTCTCATTTTGCCCCCAATAAAGGTTAACTCACAACTCTCACTTTGTGTATTTTTAAAAGTCAACACTTGTTTAAATTACTAAACTGACAACACAAATACTACATATATTCTCAAACTCATTTATTAAATTAGAACAAAAATTAGCACATTTTAAGTATGCGCGTTAAAAATATCACAAAGTTCAAGGATTTAAATTTCACTCACATTTTCTGAACATTTCTTGAGGTAAAAGACATAGTGTTAGGTAATGTAAATAACATACAACGGGTTTCATGAAGAATCAAATAAGGTAACTGTGATAAATGCAGAATAGAGATATGAGGCAAAGGGCTGGTACAGAGGAGGGAACGATTGAGGGTTCTTGACACAAGACAGTCTTTCAGAATAATTCTTGCTTGAACTGGGCTTTTGATTACAAATAGATTTTTTTTTTTTTCCCAGGTAAATGAGGGTGGTGTAAAAGGGTATTGAGAATAGAGGAAAATAGAATAGCACATTCAAGAAACTATTCAGTATCCTAGAATGCAAGATGCAGATTTTCAGCAGGATGTATCTGCAATGTGGATATGATCAGATTCTATAGGATCTTGTGACTCAAGCTAGTATCTTTATCACTTGGATAATGGCAAGCCACTGAGACACAGAAAAGTTTAGAAACTGAGGTGAAAACAAACACACATACCCCTCCCATATATTATTTTTCACCTTAGCAAATACGTTATTTATTTTATATTTTCAAAAGAAAAAGAAAAAGAAAAAGAGAACAACTGAATCTTCTGAAACTCATACAAAATTTAAGGGTTTTTTTGTTGTTAAATTTTTTTAAATTTACTTTTTATTGGAGTACAGTTACTTTGCAATGTTGTGTTATTTTCTCCTGTATGGCAAAATAAATCAGCTTTGGAAAGGAACATAGGAGTTTGCAAGGTCAATCTCTACTCTTGGCAGATAAAGACTTTAAGCTTCTTAGAAGCTAAATGAGGTCCTTAAGCTCTTACCAAGGACCAGATGCAAAACTAGACTAGACCACAGGTCACCTACGCATTGTCCAGAATTATCTGGAGATTCAATATTATTGTGACTTTGCAAGATAGTTGCAATGTATTGATGCTTGGTACTGTTTAATGCCAGTACCATCATTCACCTATTATAAAATAGCTCTTGTATTTTGCTTTCATTAATCCAGGCTTTTAAGGTTCCTTGACTTTCAGATTAATCTTTGGCATATGCACTGTTAGTAGGAATAGCATTTGGTTTTCATGTGGCTTCTTTTAATCTCAGTATGATTGAAAACAAAATGAATGTTTCTTCTGACTCTCTGTGCCCTAATCCCAGCATGGAAGTTCGAATACAGAATATGATGCATTGGCAGAGACCCAAGATGGAAGCAGAAGGAGGTGCCAAAGGTCTGATGATAGGAGTCAAGGTTTTTGGCTTGTCTATGAAGGAAAATTAACACATGGGCTTTAAATGAAAAATATCCCATCTTCATGCAAAATGCAGCAACATTAATTACAAGAGTAAAGTCTATTCATACCTTACTTCAGAAGAAGGTGGGTTATTTTTCATTCTGGATGCACTGATTGTTATTCAATAACCTTGCTGGATTTTGCCCTTAACTGCATTTATCAACTATGAGACTTGCTCAGAAAATAAGTTTATAAGGTTAATTACCAGCACATTATGCAGAATGCAGAAAATTTGATGGTGGCTTTATATTCTGCTGGCATGTGAGGGAACATTTCGAAGGGCTCAGCTCTGATTGTTTGTGACATGGTGTTTCCTTAATTAAGAATGGCTATTCTCCTACATGTATGCTCCCCACACAAGGTAAATGTCAAGATTTAATTTTTTTAACTATTCTTTTTTTTTTAACAGCAAAAACCAAGATCAATTTACTGATTTGTTGGGAAAAAATTCTAATACTTAATTATTTTAAATTGCTATATAAGAAAAGAGCACTTCCATCATTATAAGGGGACTTTAGTTTTTTTTTTTATGCATATTATATGGGTTTCTGAATGTGTTGTGTGACAATGATAAACTGCTTAGTCCTTCTCTCAAAACTGTCAATATACCATTGAATTTTTTATTGTCTTTCAGTTTTCACTCTGACACTTAAGTGGAATACATGCTTTATCTGTTTGCTTAGGGTACATGATTAAGAGATAAGTACTCCTTGGGGGCTCAGACTATAAAGAATCTACTTGCAATGAGGGAGACCTGGGTTCAATCCCTGGGTTGGGAAGATCCCCTGGAGGAAGGCAAGGCAACCCACTCCAGTATTTTTGCCTGAAGAATCCCCACGGACAGAGGAGCCTGGTAGCCTACAGTCCATGGGGTCTCAAAGAGTCAGACATGACAGGGTGAGTAAGTACACAGCACTCTCCTATCTACTTCTTAAGATTTATAAACTGAATGGCTTTCAACATCTCTTGAGGAAAACAACATGGAAGACTAGAAGACTCTGAATGAATATATATACATCTAACAGTCCATACAGTTAATATTTGATGGCCACTATTTCCTTCCTTTAATTAAACCTAAGGTAATTGATCAATCTATGAGACTACCAAAGATCCATTTTCACAAGCCAAGAGGATTTTTTGTTTTAGAAATTTCATGACAATAGAGAAAAAGGAAGGTTTTTTTTACATTTTTATAATCCTAGGAAAATTTGGAAAATTCTTAGGCTTCAAAGTGTTGAACAACAAGAACCCTTACCTCCTTCTCTAACCTGTTCTGATATTACTCTTTTCCTAGCTATATTCCCACCATGCCAGTTATCTTTCAGGTCCTCAAACATTTCATGCTCATTTTTACTGCAGCTGATTTATCCTTGCCATTTCCTCTGCCTGAAATAATCATCCACAATTCTTGAATAGCTGACTCCTGGTTGTCATTCAGGGCCCAGTTCAAAGGGACTTTCCTTAGAGAGGTTATGCTAATAATCTAATGTACAGCACAGGAATCCCTAATACCAACCATTCTCTCTTTCTTCAAACTTCTTTCATTCTCATCGTAAAGAATAGAAGTATCAGAATGTATTTAGTTGCTCATTCTCTGTCGTCTCCTTCCAAAATGTAAAGACTTGGATGGTTTTTATATTCCTACTATTTAGAAGGATAGTAGTTCAAAAATACTGGTTGAATATAAGAAAGAGGGTTTCCCAGTGGTAAAGAACCCATCTTTCAATCAGGAAACCCAGGTTCGATCCCTGGGTTGGAAAGATCCCCTGGAGAAGGAAATAGCAACCCACTCTAGTAGTCTCACCTGGGAAATCCTCTGGACAGAGGGGCCTGGCAGACTACGATCCATGGTGTCGCAGAAGAGTTGGATATAACAACAACTAATCAACAACAAAAAATACAAAGAACAGATAGCAGCATCCTGTGTGTGGAGCTTTCTGTAATACATTCAGTGCATGTCTGTCTTAAATTAGTGGTTACAAATTCAAATGCCTACAGAGGTCAGGTAAACATTATGAGTGAAGTAGTGAGGTATCATGATAAATAGGGATAGGAAGGGGGAAGATTATGGCAAATTGTGGAATATTTCCTCTACCTACACTCAGTTCTGACTAACACTTATTTTCATGAATTTGAACTCCAAAATGCCAGAGTTTATGTATAATTCTTGAATTTTAGTGTTGGCAAAATAAATCTTCTTTTTAGAATTTTATTAGCCAAAAATGTATCTCTATGGTACATAAGTATTACTGATCCTCTTGTTTGCAACTTCAGCTACAGAATTAAATGTTACCATAACAAAGTATCAAAAATTCCCAGAGGGGAAAAAATAATCTCAGGAAATTGCATATGACATGTCACTCCAAATAAGGTATGTATTATATGACATTTCCATCTATAAAGACCAATTCAGTTGTAATTGAAACCCCAAAATGATAGTGGTTTGAACAAGGTACAGATTATTTTTCTCATAATGAGATATAGTATGTTGGCTTTCTAGGCCAGGAATCTGGTCTCCTTCAATTTAATTGCTTTACCAGCTTCACAAATGAGTTTTTCCTCATGGTTCTCAGTAGCTGCTTCAGTTCAAGATAACAAATCTGCATTTTGAAACAAGAATACATTTTGTGGTGGTAGCAAAACAAGAAAAGAAAGAGATAGACATCAGATTTGTACTGCAATCAGCAGAAAAAAGGAAGTGGATGAAAGAAAAGTGGTAAAAAATATCTGTTACTCAGCTCTTAAAAAATTTTCCTGGAAACAGATACATACGGTTTTTGCACATTCAACATATTTATTTAACAAATATTTACTAAGAGGAATTAAGTATGAATACACAACACATTTTTCACTGGATCCCCAGGATAAGGCACCATTTTGAGGTAGGGAAACACCAGTGAACAAACCATAATATCTGCCCTATGACATTTATGTTCAGGGAAGAGAAGAATAAAAAATGAAAATATATAGAAGTAAAATATATACAGTTGACCCTTGAATAGCATGAATTTAAACTGAGCAGATCCAATTACAGGTGGGTTTTTCCAATAATAAATACTATAGTACTACACTATTCTCAGGTGATTGAATCCACAGATACAGTACTGAGGATACAGAGGAACCAGGTATACGGTGCATGCATGCCTGCTCAGTCGCTAAGCTGTGTCTGACTCATTGCAACCCCATGGATGAAGCCCATTAGATTCTTCTGTCCATGGGATTTCCCAGGCAAGAATATTAGAGTGGGTTGCCATTTCCTTCTCCAAGAGATCTTCCTGACCCAGGGATTGAACCTGTGTCTCGTGCCTTGGCAGGTGGATTCTTTACCACTGAGCCACTTAGGAACCCCTTGGTATACAGAGGGCCCACTATATGTGGGAATGTAAATTGGTGCAGCCACTATAAAAAACTGTATGGAGGTTCCTCAAAAGACTGAAAACACAGTTGCTGTATGATCCAGCAGTTCCACTCCTGGCATATATCCTGACAAAACTATAAATCAAAAAGATACAAGCACCCCTATGTTCATAACGACACTATTTACAACAGCAAAAACATGGAAACAAACTAAATGTCCATCAACAGATAAGTGGATAAAGAACATGGAATACTACTCAGCTGTGAAAAAGAACAAAATAATGCCCTTTTGTAGCAATATGAATGCAAATAGAGATTATCATGCTAAGTGAAGTAAAAGAGAAAGATAAGTGATATGCTATCGCTTATATGTGGAATCTAAAATACAAATGAACCTTTCTAAGAAACAAGAAGACTCACAGATATACAGAACAGACTTCTAGTTGTCAGGGGAGGGCAGGGGTGTGGGAAGGATGGGAGAGGGAAGGACTGGGAGTTTGGGGAGAACAGACCCAAACTCTTATATATAATGGATAAACAACAAGTTCTTACTGTGTAGCACAGGGAATTTTGTTAAATATCCTGGGATAAACCATACTAAAAATGAATATGAAAAGGAATGTGTATATATATGTGTGTGTATGTGTGTATAACTGAATCACTGAATCACTTTGTTGTAGCAGCAGAAATTAACACATTGTAAATTAACTAGACTTCAATATAATTTTTTTAAAATTTAGCCATTTTAATAGATGTATAGTGCTTTTTATGTGGTTTAATTTGCATTTCTCTGGTGAAAAGTACTGATTAACACATGTTCATATCCTGTTTGCTATTTGTATTTATTTGTGAAATATATGTTCAACTTTTACTTGTTTTCTTTAATTTTTTGGTCATCTTTTTAATATTACATTGTAATGGTTCTTTATACTTCTGGAAGCAGATCCCTTAGTTAGTTATATGTTATACACACATTACACACATTTTCTCTAAGTCTATGACTTTCCTTTTTATTTTTTTAACTTTATCTTTCAATGAGCTTTAATTTATATGAATATTGTTGTTCAGCTGCTCAGTCATGTCTGACCCTTTGCGACCCCATGGACTACAGCATGCCAGGCTTCCCTGTCCTTCACCATCTCCTGGAGTTTGTTCAAACTCATGTCCAGCGAGTCAGTGATGCTAACAAACCATCTTGTCCTCTGTTGTCCCCTTCTCCTCCTGCCTTCTATCTTTCCCAGCATCAGGATCTTTTCCAACGAGTCAGTTCTTCACATCATGTGGCCAAAGTATTGGAGCTTCACCTTCAGCATTGGTCCTTCCAATGAGTATTCAGGGTTGATTTCCTTAGGATTGACTAGTTTGATCTTGTTTTCCAAGGGACTCTATTAATTTTCTTTTGCATTTTGTACTTTTTGTATTTGGTTTATATTTTCTTTTTTTCCCTATTTCAACATCACAAGAATTTTCTTCCTTGCTTTCTTCTAAGTCTTAATATTTTTATCTCTTTTATTTAGGTCTATGATCAGTTTCAGGTAATTTTTGTGGATGGTTTGAGGCATGAGTCAAGGTTCATCCATTGTATTGGCTTATTATCTTTGTCAAAACTCATTTGATGATATAAGTATGAGTCTACCTCTGACTATTCCATTGATTTTGATGTCTATCATTATGTGACTATCATACTATAGCTTTATAATAAGTTTTGAAATCGGATAGTATGAATCCCAGAATCCTGTTCATTTTCAAGAATGGCTAGTATGATTTTATACTATTTAGTTTAATCCTATGGGAAGGCAATGGCACCCCACTCCAGTACTCTTGCCTGGAAAATACCATGGGTGGAGGAGCCTGGTAGGCTGCAGTCTATGGGGTCGCTAAGAGTTGGACACGACTGAGTGACTTCACTTTCACTTTTCACTTTCATGCATTGGAGAAGGAAATGGCAACCCAATCCAGTGTTCTTGCCTCGAGAATCCCAGGAATGGTGGAGCCTGATGGCCTGCCATCTATGGGGTCGCACAGAGTCGGACACGACTGAAGCGACTTGGCAGCAGCAGCAGCAGCAGCAGCAGCAGCAGCAGCAGCAGCAGTTTAATCCTAACAATATACTCTGGTATAGTGGTTATTGTTATTGCCATTAACTGCAACAGAAATCTTATATATAAAAATGGCAGAGCCAAATTTGAATAATGCCAGTGTGACTCCAAAATCTATCAATTCAACCATTGTATAGTTCTGTCTCCCTGTATATGGACGATATGATATTGGACCTATTTATGGACACTAATGACTGAAAGAAAGCTAATGACATCTGTATTGAGTGTGTGTGTGTGTATGTGTGTGCATGCTCATACATGTGTATGTATCTGTATTATATATGAAAATTCAGATCAAGAACTTGTGCTGTCTTTTAGAAGATAATAATTTTCCCATCAGCCTCAGTAGATTTAACTTTATAGTTTTTGCTGAGTTTCTATGCTCTTTTTGGCCTTCCTGGTAAAAATCCTTAATCATATTGCCACATATGCCATGTTTCAAACCCATGTTCAGAGCTCATGACCTTTCTAAAATACTTGAACTGCTACAAGTTCATACAATAACACTGGTTTATAGATTTACATAATGCAGATATTAAAATCTTATCATGAGACAACAGTATTCCTGACATAATACATGAGATAACACAGGCCTTGGTGGAAGAAGACAATGGCAAATTTAAATTTCAAAATTCAGGAGGATTATTTTATATATATATATAAAATTATGGTATAAATAAAGTTTCTAAGTGCCTGAAATAATGGGAACTGACTCTGCCTGGTCTGTCAGACAACATATACTGAACTAGTTTTACTGAGTGGATCAAGGGAGGAAGATACTATAGTCTTCAGGAATGACATTGCAGAAATGGTGCCATCAGAGAGCCTGGCATTCCATGGGCCTAAAGCAGAGATGTATGTGTATAATCACTTGTTAAGGGTATAAGTATTAGAAATACTTTCTCTAGATTCAAGAATTAGTTTATAGCTACATTATCTGAGTATTTACCAAAGTCACAAAAAAAAAATAGGAAAAAATTATTTTCTGAGGTCAAACACTAAAATGGAATTGTTCATATGCCCCTAAAAAATAGAATTTTACAAAACTCACTTCCCAGTATTAGAGCTGATTTCTAAGGAATTAATAGAACAATTGTCAGTTGACAGAAAGAGAAAAAGAGTATTTTAGAGATGTGCTAAAAGATGAACCCAAGAAAGAGGTTTGCCTCTCTCAGCCATGATACCAACTTCAGTGGCACACCCTGACATATATGTGTAGAGGTAAGGCTAGGGAATCAAGAAGTGAACTATTGCAATAATTTTATTCCAGGTAGGAAGTGTTGAGGGACAACAATGGCAGTGCAACTAGAAAGTTTTATGAAGTAGGATCAGTGGGATACAGTAATCATTTGAAGAGAACAGATGTTTGAATTTTTCAGATCATGATTCTCCTTGTAATATAAACATTTTCCTTTAAAAAAAAGCCTTAAATGGACTCTTTGGAACAACACTTATTTTTAGTAGTCAATGTTAATAGGGAAAAGCTATTTAGAGCAAGAGAATGAAGGGAAAAGAGTGGATGATCTTCCCAGGCATGTGTTTCACAATGAATACAGACCCATCTGGGCCCAGCAATCTCCATCTCTGCCACTGAAAGTATGCTCCATATGTATTCACGAGTTCCCGCTTTAGCGTGCTAGGAGCCTGTGACCTTCAATTTGGCAAGGCGCGCTACAACAGGATGAATGGTATTCTGTATTCAAAGAATATTCAAAAAAAAAAAATCCAAAAAGCTATTGTGTTCAAAGGCTTGTATTAAAAAAAAAAAAAAAACACGTATCTTTTAATCTTGAGGAAACAATGGTGTGAATTAGACCATACGCTTGTTCTCTGAATAAAATTTTTATTGGCTCTAGTTAATGTTGCCTGAGTCCCAGATACAAACTAAGGAAGATCTGTAGACTTACCATGCGCTGAGAACATTTCTAATAGTATAACCAAGGACCTGCATTAGGAAACAGGCCATGTTAACTTTCTCTGCTTAATATAATGCAACTTAATAAATGTTTCATATATGAAATGATCTGCAGGGATGTGTGTGCTTTTTGAATAATGAGTTGAAAAGTGAAGGGAAAAAACAACCATTCAACTGGTTAAAGTCTCTTCATGATACCAGGCTATTATTTTGACCGATGTTGGCACTCAACTACCTGGGCTATTGTTGCCACATTGCCGTGACATACCCTGAAGAAGGCAATTAAGTCTCAAAATGGAAATATCCAGAACTGAAAAAAAGAAAAACCAAAGACAAAATCCACCAAAGAGAGACAAATTCTATGATGTGATGGTTTTGCATCCTGAAAACAAGCCATTTTTCAACTGCATGGTATTAACAGAGAAGTTGAAGAAACTAAAATGGATCAGAAACATCTGACTGTTCAATGTTGGTATAGTCATTTACCTTTCTTCTGATTTTGAAATGTTCTGAAACTTTCTGTACCTACTTCTTCATTTGGTGCCTGAATGTTGTACTTCAAAAAGTGTTACAAATGTAAAATTACAGTTGTAACTTGCTTAGCCTGTAAAAAGGGGAAAAAAAAAAAAAAAGTCAATTCACTTGTGCCTGCTTCCTTCCTTTGTAGTTATTGAAGTTAGATACATGATTTCCTGCTTCACTAGTGGCTCAGACTGTAAAGAATTTGTCTGCAATGCAGGAGGCCCAGGTTTGATCCCTGGATAGAGAAGATCCCCTGAAGAAGGGAATGGCTATCTATTCCAGTAGTCTTGCCTGGAGAATTGCACGGACAGAGGAACCTAGCAAGTTACAGTCCATGGGGTCGCAGAGTTGGATATGACTGACTAGTACTTTCACGTGATTTCCTAAGAAGAGAGGAAAATCCCCATTCAGTTTGTCCACCACTGATTTTGGCCACAATTGTTCTGACCGATCAGGCTTGGGGTGAGGGGGGAGAAAAGATGCGTACAGATGCTGTCTTGTAGAGACAGAACTGTCTGAAATAAAAGGAGAGGAGCAGAATGATGATGAAATGTGAAGGGTGATAGAGAAAGATGACTCTCTTAGCTTGGCTTGATCACCGTTAGAGATATTCCATGAGTCAAGAGTATAGTCATAAAATTAGCCCTAATCAAATGAAAACACTTATATAAGTACCCATGATGCCCTTTAATTTAACACACAGATAACTCATCAGCAGAACTAGAAACCATTTGAGCATCTTTATTTTTTAACAATTATTTAAAGTTTTAAAAATTATTTATTTTTTTTGCTGTTGTCATAGCTTTTCTTCCAAGGAGCAAACATTTTTAAATTTTGTGGCTGCAATCACTGTCATCAGTGATTTTGGAGCCCAAGGAAATAAAGTCTTTCACTGTTTCCATTGTTTCCACATCTATTTGCCATGAAGTAATAGGACTGGACCCCATGATCTTAGGTTTTTGAATGTTGTTTTAAGCCAATTTTTTCATTCTCTCTTTTACCTTCAACAAGAAGCTCTTTAGTTCCTCTTTGCTTTCTGCCATAAGGGTGGTGTCATCTGCATATCTGAGGTTATTGATATTTCCCCTGGCAGTCTTGATTCCAGCTTGTGCTTTATGCAGCCTGGCATTTTGCATGCTGTACTATGCATATAAATTAAATAAGCAGAGTGACAATAAACAGCTTTGATGTACTCCTTTCCCAATTTGGAACCAGTCAGTCATTCCATGTCCAGTTCTAACTGTTGCTTCTTGACCTGTAAACGGTTTTTCAGGAGGCAGGTATGGTGGTCTGGGATTGTCATCTCTTTAAGAATTTTCCACAGTTTGTTGTCATCCACACATTCAAAGGCTTTAGCATAGTCAGTGAAGCTGAAGTAGATTTTTTTTCTGGAATTTTCTTGCTTTTCTATGATTTAGTGGATGTTGGCAATAGATTCAGTAACATATAGCATTTTAAATGTCATTTTACTTGAAATTCATCTCTCTCTTAACTCTGTGGCTCTGAACCCTGTCTCCTAAGGTTAGTGTTTCCCAAAGCAGATTTCTGTTCTTTTGACATCTGATAGTTAGGGTTAACTTTTACAAGACTGGCTGCTACAAAGCTTCAAAGAAACTCGTTACCCTGATGCTTAAAGGCATACAGTCCTGCAGAGGATCGCAACGAGAGTTCAGAGTAATGGTTCTACCAAGTTGACTAACTGTAACCACATTACACGCTCAGTGGTTTGAACTCTAGTCCCTGATGATACCAGTGGAGGCACTAAAATTCTCATGACTGTGAATACTAGATTGATGGCACAGGAATTCTACTAGTTGTATAGTTGTATTCTTAATGTCTAGACCTCAGTTTCTTAATCACCAACGGGGAGGGTGTTCTCTCAGTTAATGAGTGCTTCAATTCTGGATTAAGCTTGGAGACAAGGTCCCCAGCCAAGGAGTTTAGGAGCCCCCAGACCTTTGACCAGGATCCCTCTTCTGGAGCCTAATGTCCAGACTTTTGTGTGCTGGCACAGCAAGCGAAGAGCCACAGAATCCTGCCATTGCTCTCTTTTTGGTGACTATTCTCCACTGATGGATGCTGATTCGGAAGGCAGGTGTGCTTGCTCCATAATAATTCACCTTCACTTAATCTTTAAGTCTTTTTCCTCAAGGAATCCATCTATTCATGACCTTCTTCTACTTATGCCAAGGTTCAGGGTAGAGAGTATAATTTATTAAATCTTATGTCTCTGTTGCCTAGCACAATAACTGCTGCAAGTAAGATTTTGCTCTACCAAACTCAACAATCCAACAGCAAGACATCACAGCCTTTTTTTTTTTAATAGATGAGTGAGAAACATTATCTGAGCAGTTCTTTTAGAGATTCATTTTCCTTCCAAAAAAAAGGTCTCTTGTTTACTTCCTATCTTTTTGAATAATGCAATAATTGACTCTTGTCATCCAAGCTCAATATCTTGGAGCCACTTCTGAATCTTGTCTCTGTGAGTTTCCATGTTAGTGACAAGTGGATTAAGGCAGACTGTGCTGGCTATAAATTCTGATTGCTACCATTGGATGTCTTAACAAACTGCACGTAGGAAACAAAGTACCAAACAGATACACAGTAGTAGCTTTTCACCATCTGTTGTTATACTTGTTTTTCTTTTTTTGGTAAATATCTTGTCTCCTCATCTAAATTAAAAGCTCTTTAAGGGCGATGACCTTATTTTCCCACAATAACTAGAACCATTCTGTGCCTAATTTCTGCTTAAGAAATACTGGTTAATTTTGATTAGATGATAAGAGTTATGGAAGAGGATAAAAACATAAGGAGGAGAGAAGCATCACAGGACACAGAGGAGGGTAAAGAATTAGGAGGTGTTCAAAGATGTGTCACCCATTTCACAAGTTTTATTGGAATGAGTTCTCTACGAACCTAAAAGGCCAGGCTGATGAACTGACCTGAAAGTACAGCGATTTCAGCTCTCCTCCAGACAGCTGATGCTTTTCAGCCTGATGACAGTCTGCTCTCTAATCAAACTAAGGAAGCTCTCCACATTTTCAGTGATTGGGAATCATAGAAAATTTAGACATGGGAATATTTCTCATTATCTTTGATACATGTACACTTTTAAAAATAAATCTCTAGACGGAATATTAACAAACAAAAAAAAAACACCAGAGAGAATAGAGTGGCACATGTTTTCCTGGAGGGCTACAGCTCTTACAAATGTCTGACCTTGTTTGCCGGGTTGAGGACAGCATTAGTAGATTTCCCCATCTGAAATTAACACCATCCATCTACATTCTGGCAAGTGTCTGGAGAGGCAGAGTCCAAGGTATCAGCTTGTAGGCTCATGGGATTGAATGCCCAGGTTCCTTGGGTCTTGGGAGCAAGACATTTTCATATGTGCTCATCAAGTGGACTTTTGGTCTGTAAGGAACATTATTTTGTAATTTGCCAAGGAATGTATTGGAATTACAGAAAATATCCAGAGAAAAATGCCTGGATTCGCTTATGAAGATTGCAGTGTTATCACAAAAGTACAGGTTTATACCCCAAAGTTTGTGTGTATCCAAAATAAAACATAGTGGGTAGAGATAGTTTTATACTATTTTACCTCTCTTTTGTCTTGTTTCAAAATTCTAAGGCATAGTTTGTCTGTCCATATCTCTTTCCATATGTGTATATAATCATGTCTTATGTGTTTTTTTGTGTGTGTATGGCTCTGACACTTTCACTCTTTAAATGGTGATTTCTCTGATCCTTTTGTTAAATTCTTTTATTTTTTTAATTGAAGGATAATTGCTTTACAGAATTTTGTGATTTTCTCCAAAAACTGACCCCCTTCCTAGCTCTCTGATTTCATCTGTAACTACTCCACATTTTGAACTCTCTACTAGAAATAGCATTTTATGTAGTTCTCTCAAAATACCCAATCACTGTATACCTATGTTCCTTTGTACTTGGTGTTCTCTCCACCTGGAATGCTGCATATGTCCTGTATGAATAATAAGATCATACAATGAACCTAGTTTGACAAAGATACTTTGAAGGATTCCTAGCCATTACTGTAGGAGGCAGAAAGAGAAAAAGGCAGAAAGTCATTCTCCTGTATTATGGAAGAAATTTGTGCTATACCACTCTCCTCCATGTAAGTTCTCAAGTTCTTTGAGTTTTAGTCTCCAACATTTAAAAATGAGGATAATAATATGTCATATGACTGCTGTAAGGATGAAAAAAAAAAAAATAGTGTGGAAGCTGAGTTAGGCATTCCTGACAAAATGGAAGCATGGCCCTAAACCCCCTCCGTTTGTTCCATAGGCACGGACCTGGAATGAAGGAGTTAGGCTTTGTGATTCTGCCTTGTTTTTTCCTTTCCTTGGCTGAGTTGATTGAAGAGAATATTAAGGTGCTATTGTTTTTGAGAGGAGCATGAGAAGGCATAAAGCCTTCTGCAACTGTGCTCAAAGAATAATTCATGAAGTTAATTATTGAAATTTGTCAATAACTTTTACAAAAGAGTGTTCCAGGGTGGGCACGTAGGCTGCAGCTTGAGATCATGGGAGGGATTGCTATCTGAGGCCTATTTCTGAGGAAAGTGTTTATGACAAGAGTTTGCTGAATTTAGGGCTTAGGAATAATTAAAATAATAAGAAGCTAAAGATTTAAGGAATGTTGTAATGTTAGCATATTCTACTATAGCTTATAGAAATTAGGGACTTTAGAGATATTATTAGCTAGAAGCCTTTTCTAAGAAATAGTGAACTTAGGATACTAGGGGCAAACAGGACTTAGAAAGATAAGAAATAAACTGAGGAATGTGGTATGCAGCCCAGACATTAGAATGAGTTACAGTGTATTCACAAGGACAGATAAGAAAAAGTAGAGAAGAGAGTCACTGAGGCAGAAACTCCTTTTGAGGGGCAAAAATGATTTTTGGAGAAAAATAAATCTGAGTCTATGAGAACTAAAAATATCAAACCTCTGACCTAATGCTTTTGTAAAAGTATAAAAGAGAATCATAGCTTGAAATAAACAGGCAGTCCAAGAAAACTGAGAGGCTGCCTCAGTTTCTCACTGATACCACTCACCCCTTCAGGGTGAATCCCTGGCTGCTGGAGCTGGACTCTGGCAAAAAAGATTATATGAAATGTTATAGGCAAGGTAAATACTATTTTAGGAGTTTACTTCAGATCATCAATTATATGAATTTATGATTTTATCCCAATTCTATTAGTGTCATTTTTCCCTTTAGGACTGGCCAAGAACTGTTACTAGGAGGAATCTATCTTCTGTATATTTATCCTTTGTCTTTATCATCAGGAGAACCACCTAGACCAAGATTATTCATTATTTGAAAAAATTATCAATTTTGCTTAAGAGCTTTAGCTAACATTATTGACTATGCCAAAGCCTTTGACTGTGTGCATCACAAGAAACTGTGGAAAATTCTGAAAGAGATGGGAATACCAGACCACCTGACCTGCTTCTTGAGAAACCTATATGCAGGTCATGAGGCAACAGTTAGAACTGGACATGGAACAACAGACTGGTTCCAAATAGGAAAAGGAGTACGTCAAGGCTGTATATTGTCACCCTCCTTATTTAACTTCTATGCAGAGTACATCATGAGAAACGCTGGACTGGAAAAAGCATAAGCTGGAATCAAGATTGCCAGGACAAATATCAATAACCTCAGATATGCAGATGACACCACCCTTATGGCAGAAAGTGAAGAGGAGCTAAAAAGCCTCCTGATGAAAGTGAAAGAGGAGAGCAAAAAAGTTGGCTTAAAGCTCAACATTCAGAAAATGAAGATCATGATATCTGGTCCCATCTCTTCATGGGAAACAGATGGGGAAACAGTGGAAACAATGTCAGACTTTGTTTTTTTGGGCTCCCAAATCACTGCAGATGTTGACTGCAGCCACGAAATTAAAAGATGCTTACTCCTTGGAAGAAAAGTTATGACCAACCTAGATAGCATATACAAAAGCAGAGACATTACTTTGCCAACAAAGGTCCGTCTAGTCAAGGCTATGGTTTTTCCTGTGGTCATGTATGGATGTGAGAGTTATACTGTGAAGAAAGCTGAGTGCCAAAGAACTGATGCTTTTGAACTGTGGTGTTGGAGAAGACTTCTGAGAGTCCCTTGGACTGCAAGGAGATACAACCTGTCCATTCCGAAGGAGATCAACCCTGGGATTTCTTTGGAAGGAATGATGCTAAAGTTGAAACTCCAGTACTTTGGTCACTTCATGCGAAGAGTTGACTCATTGGAAAAGACTCTGATGTTGGGAGGGATTGGGGGCAGGAGGAGAAGGGGATGACCCAGAATGAGATGGCTGGATGGCATCACTGACTCGATGGCGTGAGTCTGAGTGAACTCCGGGAGTTGGTGATGGACAGGGAGGTCTGGCATGCTGTGATACATGGGGTTGGAAAATTGGACATGACTGAGCGACTGAACTGAACTGAACTGAAGATAAATGTGGAGTTATTTTGAGAATTTAGGGATCTTACTCCAACTGTAATTCTTAGAAATTGCATTCTTTGTAATTCTTAGAAACGCTTTGGTCAGGTCCTTTTTTTAATCTTTCGCCTTCCAGTACCACAAGATGCCTTCTCCTTATTTTTCAATGGGTGTCTAGTATGTCTTCTTTATCCTTTTTTCTGTAGCTTAATTTCTTCTATGTAGCCTGTGAATTCTGCTCTACCATGACTTCAGCTATTCTGTCTCTCTACTTGATGTAATTTTATAGATCTCCTTCCTAAGAATAAGAGTTTAACTTTATCCCTTCATTAAAATTCTTGTGAGCTGGATAAAGCTACTCAGTTCAGGAGTTCAGGTTAACTGGAACAACATGGCTCCTTATGGACACCATACACCCCACGAGCTGTGCCACAGAAGATGATTTGGGTTTGAAGGCAAAAGTAAGCATGTCTATTGAGCTATATCTTTTTTGATTCATTTTCTAGAGTAATGGAAATAAAAACTAAAATAAACAAATGGGACCTAATTAAACTCAAAAGCTTTTGCACTGCAAAGGAAACCATAAACAATATGAAAGAAAATCCACACATTGGAAGAAAATATTAAAAATGCTGCTACCAACAAAGGATTAATCTCCAAAATTTGCAAACAGCTCATGTGACTAAAAAACGAAAACAAAACCCAATCAAAAAGTAGGTGGTAGGCATAAATAGACATTTCTCCAAAGAAGATCTACATGAAAACACACTCAACATCACTAATTATTAGAGAAATGCAAATCAAAAGTACAATAAGACATCACCTCACACAGTCATAATGGCCATTATCAAAAAGACTACAAATAATAAACTCTGGAGAGGGTTGGGAGAAAAGAGAAATTTCCTACACTGCTGGTGGGAATATAAATTGGTACAGCCACTATGGAGAACAGTAAGGAGGTTCATTAAAGTACTAAAAATAGAGCTATTATATGATCCAACAATCCCACTCATGAGCATCTGGAGAAAAACATGGTTTGAAAGGATACATGCACCTTTATGTTAATTGTGCCACTGTTTACAATAGCCAAGACATGGGAACAATCTAAATATTCACTGATGGATGAATAGATAAAGAAGATGTGGGGTGTGTGTGTGTGTGTGTGTGTGTGTGTGTAATGGAATATTACTCAACTATTAAAAAGAATGAAATAATGGCATTTGCAGCAACATGGATTGATCTGAAGATTATGCTAAATGAAGTAAGTCAGACAGAGAAAGACAAATATCATATGATATCGTGTACATGCAGAATCTTAAAAATGATACAAATAAATTTATTTACAAGAGTGAAACATAATCAGGGAATAAGAGAACAAATTTATGGTTCCTGGGGGGAATGGTGGGACAGGGGGAGGGATATATATGGAGTTTGGGGTCGACATGTACATGCTGCTATATTTAAAATAGAGAACTAACAAGGACTTTCTGTACAGCACAGGGAACTCTACTCAATACTCTGTAGTAACCTAAATGGGAAAGAATTTTTAAAACAGTCAGTTCAGTCGCTTAGTCGAGTCCCACTCTTCGCTACTCCATGGACTGCAGCATGCCAGCCCTCACTGTCCATCACCAATGCCCGGAGTTTACTCAGACTCATGTCCATTGAGTCAGTGATGCCATCCAACCATCTCATTCTCTGTCGTCCCCTTCTCCTTTTGCCTTCAATCTTTACCAGCGTCAGGGTCTTTTTCAAATTTAGTCAGCCCTTTGCATCAGGTGGCCAAAGTATTGGAGTTTCAGCTTCAATATTGGTCCTTCCAATGAATATTCAGGACTGATTCCCTTTAGGATAGACTGGTTGGATCTCCTTGCAGTCCAAGGAACTCTCAAGAGTCTTCAACACCACAGTTCAAAAGCATCAATTCTTTGGTGCTCTGCTTTCTTAATAGTCCAAGTCTAACATTCATACATAACCAATGGAAAAACCATAGCCTTGACTAGACGGGCCTTTGTTGACCAAGTAATGTCTCTGCTTTTTAGATATTGTCTAGGTTGGTCATAACTTTCCTTCCAAGGAGTTAGCGTCTTTTAATTTCATGCTGCAGTCACCTTCTGCAGTGATTTGGGAGTACAAAAAGATAAAGTCAGCCACTGTTTCCACTGTTTCCCCATCTATTTCCCATGAAGTGATGGTACCGGATGCCATGATCTTAATTTTCTGAATGTTGAGCTTTAAGCCAAAATTTTCACTCTCCTCTTTCACTTTCATCAAGAGGCTCTTTAGTTCTTCTTCAGTTTCTACCATAAGGGTGGTGTCCCCTGCAAATTTGAGATTATTTATATTTTTTCCAGCAATCTTGATTCCAGAGTAGATACATGTATTTGTATAATTGAATCACTCTGCTATACATTTGAAACCAATACAATATTGTTAATCAAATATAATCAACTATATACAGTTGATTGTTAATCAATTATATAATAAAGGGTTTACTTTCAAATTCTACTAGGATTTGAGACCACCTGAAATCTGACAATCTTCTAGGATCTATCAGAGGATCCTGGTTGTACAAGGGAAAAGGTAGGGAGAAGACACAAGGACTGACCTCAGCTTTAGGATTCCAGGAATTTTTTCTTGCTTGGTTTCCATTCTGCATTCTGGAAAGCTTCCTTCCGTTTAGATACTTTCTAGTTAGTCTCATTTAGATTACTTGGGTTTCCTGAAGGTCAGTGTCATAGGAAGGGGAATGAGAAAATAGAGCAAGTGCAGTTTTCAGTTTCTCTCCCAGATCTGCCTTATGACCTTTGAATAAAAGTGGAAACTGAAAACTGAAAGCAACGGAGCACTCATACTTACCTGGCTAAGAGGACACTGTGGTTGTCTCCCCAACATCTCTGTCACTCTTTCCTCGTGGTATCCCCATGAAATGCAGATAGATTGATCCACTCCAACATCTGGGTGGGAGAGTTCAGATTTGATTAACCGTCAGCCACAGTTACTGCTTACAGAGGTCTATTTCTTAGTCTGTCAATCTTAGCATTCCTCTGACCACAGGGGATGTGTAAGAATGAGTATTACATAAAACTTGGTTGCTGCTGCTGCTAAGTCACTTCAGTCGTGTCCAACTCTGTGTGACCCCATAGACGGCAGCCCACCAGGCTTCCCCATCCCTGGGATTCTCCAAGCAAGAACACTGGAGTGGGTTGACATTTCCTTCTCCAATGCATGAAAGTGAAAGGTGAAAGTGAAGTCGCTCAGTCGTGTCCGACTCTTAGCGACCCCATGGACTGTAGCCTACCAGGTTCCTCTGTCCATGGTATTTTCCAGGCAAGAGTACTGGAGTGGGATGCCATTGCCTTCTCCAAAAACTTGGTTAATAGGACATAAATGTGACACTTTATTGTTTTTTAAAGTGTTTTTCTGACAAACTTACTACCAAGTAGGATTATTCTTTCATTAGACAAATTCAGTTCGGTTCAACACTCAGTTGTGTCCGACTCTTTGCAACCCCATGAATTGCAGTATGCCAGGAGTCCCTGTGCATCATCATCTCCCAGAGTTCATGCAGACTCATGTCCATCGAGTCGGTGATGCCATCCAGCCATCTTATCCTCAGTCGTCCCACTCTCCTGCTGCCCCCAATCCCTCCCAGCATGAGAGTCTTTACCAATGAGTCAACTCTTCGCATGAGGTGGCCAAAGTACTGGAGCCTCAGCTTTAGCATCATTCTTTCCAAAGAAATCCCAGGGTTGATCTCCTTCAGAATGGACTGGTTGGATCTCCTTGCGTCCAAGGGATTCTCAAGAATCTTCTCTAACACCACAGTTCAAAACCTCAATTCTTCGGCATTCAGCCTTCTTGACAGTCCAACTCTCACATCCACACATGACCACAGGAAAAACCATAGCCTTAACTGGACGGACCTTAGTCAGCAAAGTAATGTCTCTGCTTTTGTATATGCTATCTAGGTTGGTCATAACTTTTCTTCCAAGGAGTAACTGTCTTTTAATTTCATGGCTGCAGTCACCATCTGCAGTGATTTTGGAACTGAAAAATATAAAGTCTGACACTGTTTCCATTGTTTCCCCATCTATTTCCCAAGAAGTGATGGGACCAGATGCCATGATCTTCGTTTTCTGAATGTTGAGCTTTAAGCCAACTTTTTCGCTCTCCTCTTTCATGTTCATCAAGAGGCTTTTTAGTTCCTCTTCACTTTCTCCCATAAGGGTGGTGTCATCTGCATATCTGAGGTTATTGATATTTCTCCCAGCAATCTTGATTCCAACTTGTTTTTCTTCCAGTACAGCATTTCTCATGATGTACTCTGCATAGAAGTTAAATAAGCAGGGTGACAATATACAGCCTTGACACACTCCTTTTCCTATTTGGAACCAGTCTGTTGTTCCATGTCCAGTTCTAACTGTTGCTTCCTGACCTGCATACAGATTTCTCAACAGGCAGGTTAGGTGGTCTGGTATTCCCATCTCTTTCAGAATTTTCCACAGTTTATCATGATCCACACAGTCAAAGGCTTTGGCATAGTCAATAAAACAGAAATAGATGTTTTTTTCTGGAACTCTCTTGCCTTTTCCATGATCCAGCAGATGTTGGCAATTTGATCTCTGGTTCCTCTGCCTTTTCTAAAACTGCCTTGAACATCAGGGAGTTCATAGTTCACATATTGCTGAAGCCTGGCTTGGATAATTCTGAGCATTACTTTACTAGCATGTGAGATGAGTGCAATTGTGCGGTAGTTGGAGCATACTTTTGCATTGCCTTTCTTTGGAATTGGAATGAAAACTGAACTTTTCCAGTCCTGTGGCCACTGCTGAGTTTTCCAAATTTGCTGGCATATTGAGTTCAGCACTTTCACTGTATCATCTTTCAGGATTTGAAAGAGCTCCACTGGAATTCCATCACCTCCACTAGCTTTGTTCATAGTGATGCTTTCTAAAGGCCCACTTGGCTTCACATTCCAAGATGTCTGGCTCTAGATTAGTGATCACATCATCATGATTATCTGGGTCGTGAAGATCTTTTTTGTACAGTTCTTCCGTGTATTCTTGCCACCTGTTCTTAATATCTTCTGCTTATGTTAGTTGCCTTGAGAACCCCATGAAGAGTATGAAAAGGCAAAATGAAAGGATACCAAAAGAGGAACTCCCCAGGTCAGTAGGTGCCCAATATGCTACTGGAGATCAGTGGCGAAATAGCTCCAGAAAGAATGAAGGGATGGAGACAAAACAAAAACAATACCCACCTGTGGATGTGACTAGTGATAGAAGCAAGATCTGATGCTGTAAAGAGCAATATTGCATAGGAACCTGGAATGTCAGGTCGATGAATCAAGGCAAATTGGAAGTGGTCAAACAAGAGATGGCAAGGGTGAACGTTGACATTCTAGGAATCAGCGAACTAAAATGAACTGAAATGGGTGACTATAACTCAGATGACCATTATATCTACTGCTGTGGGCAGGAATCCCTCAGAAGAAATGGAGTAGCCATCATGGTCAACAAAAGAGTCTGAAATGCACTACTTGGATGCAATCTCAAAAATGACAGAATGATCTCTGTTCATCTCCAAGGCAAACCATTCAATATCACAGTTATCCAAGTCTATGCCCCAACCAGTAATGCTGAAGAAGCTGAAGTTGAACGCTTTTATGAAGACCTACAAGATCTTTTAGAACTAACACCCAAAAAAGATATCCTTTTCATTATAGGGGATTGGAATGCAAAAGTAGGTAGTCAAGAAACACTTGGAATAACAGGCAAATTTGGCCTTGGAATGCAGAATGAAGCAGGGCAGAGACTAATAGAGTTTTGCCAAGAAAATGCACTGGTCATAGCAACCACTCTCTTCCAACAACACAAGAGAAGATCTACACATGGACATCACCAGATGGTCAACACTGAAATCAGATTGATTATCTTCTTTGCAGCCAAAGATGGAGAAGCTCTATACAGTCAACAAAAACAAGACCAGAAGCTGACTGTGGCTCAGATCATGAACTCCTTATTACCAAATTCAGACTCAAATTAAAGAAAGTAGGGAAAACTGCTAGGCCATTCAGGTATGACCTAAATCAAATCCCTTATGATTATACAGTGGAAGTGAGAAATAGATTTAAGGGCCTAGATCTGATAGATAGAGAGCCTGATGAACTATGGAATGAGGTTTGTGACATTGTACAGGAGACAGGAATCAAGACTATCTCCATGGTAAAGAAATGCAAAAAAGCACAATGGCTGTCTGGGGAGGCCTTACAAATAGCTGTGAAAAGAAGAGAGATGAAAAGCAAAGGAGAAAAGGAAAGATATAAGCATCTGAATGCAGAGTTCCAAAGAATAGCAAGAAGAGATAATAAAGCCTTCTTCAGCGATCAATGCAAAGAAATAGAGGAAAACAACAGAATGGGAAAGACTAGAGATCTCATCATTAGACAAGGACACATGTAAATCTCATTACAACTGGCCATCCTGTTATTATGAAAAAGCCAGACTTTATAAAAAGCAGTTATTATGGAAAACAGCTAAGAGAAATCAAAAGGAAATGGGTCTTGACAGCATCACTGAACACTCAAGTGAAACAAAATCTGAAGTTCTTTGTATTTTTTAGCTATGTGAACCAATATAGTATATGTATTATTTAAGCCATTTGCAGTAATTTTTTTTCTTGCTTCCAAAAACATCCTAACAGATACCTTTGCTTCAGAATTAATTAAAAAGAAAACACTTGTTGGACTATATAACAGATTTTCCAAGGTATTCTATCTTCAGATATGACTGGATACAGCAACAGTTCCTGGATACAGGAACTGTTTTGTCTCTCTTGAGTCTCTCTTCTACTTAGTTGGACTTATTTTCTGGTTTCATTCAGCAGCCCTCAGATAGTCAAAGGTCTGCTTCTGAAGCAAGGGGTGGAGTGAACAATCCTAGCAGAATACAGTAAAAGTAAAATGAAGGGTAATTTTCTAGTGGCAAATTGCATTAAGCGATCAGAAGAAGAATGGATGAATTCTGGGCAGGAGTAAAAATAGATATCTACTAAATAAGGGCAGATCACTTGACTAAAAAGTCCTTAGTTCTAGCCCCAGTTGATCTGTAATCAGTCGATCAGTCTTGTCCAACCCTTTGCAACCCTGTGGACTGCAGCATGCCAGGCTTCCCTGTCCATCACCATCTCCCGAAGCTTGCTCAAACTCATGCCCATCGAGTTGGTGATGCCATCCAACTATCTTGTCCTGTCATCCCCTTCTCCTCCTGCCTGCAATCTTTCCCAGCAACAGGGGCTTTTCTAATTAGTAGGCTCTTTGCATCAGGTGGCCAAAGTATTGGAGCTTCAGCTCTAGCATCCGTCCTTCCAATGAATATTCAGGACTGATTTCCTTTAAGATTGACTGGTCTCATCTCCTTGCAGTCCAAGGAACTCTCAAGAGTCTTCTCCAACACCACAGTTCAAAAGCATCGATGCTTCAGTGCTCAGCTTTTTTACAGTCCAAATCTCACATCAGTACATGGCTACTGGAAAAACCATAGCTTTGGGTAGATGGGCCTTTGTTGGCAAAGTAATGTCTCTGCTTTTTAATATGCTGTCTAGATTGGTCATACCTTTTCTTCCAAGGAGCAAGCGTCTTTTAACTTCATGGCCGCAGGCACCATCTACAGTGATTTTGGATCTCAAGAAAATAAAGTCTGTAATTGTTTCCATTGTTTCCCCATCTATTTGACATCGAGTGATGGGACCAGATGCCATGATCTTCATTTTTTGCATGTTGAGTTCTACTGTTGAGTTTTTGAATGTTGAGTACTATAGTATAATGTAGTATAGTATATTTAGTATACTATAACATCAGAAGAAAATCAAAGTAAACCCTAAAGATTGTTTATGCTAACTACAACTTTGGAAAATTAAGGTTAAAACGCATGTAAGAATTAAAGATTTTAAAATTTAAAAAAAAATAAAAAATTAAAATTAAAAAAAAAAACATTTTAAATTAAAAAAAAAAAAAAAAGAATTTAAATGACTTTTCCAAGGTCACCTCCAGTGAACTGTAGACCAACTGGGACTAGAGCTAAGGACTCATTAGTCAGGTAATTTCCCTGTAAAAATTGGAAGAAGGTGATATATCAGTAAGAAAGAAT
Organism: Capra hircus; assembly: GCF_001704415.2. Lineage (NCBI taxonomy): Eukaryota > Metazoa > Chordata > Mammalia > Artiodactyla > Bovidae > Capra > Capra hircus. The sequence goes on from NC_030809.1 coordinate 78,727,553, forward strand.
AACTCAGTATCTTAGTTAGGTTTCTTACACAGTATAACTCTGGGACTATCACTCTCACTGAGAGGATGATAACATTTTGCTCCTTGCTTCATTTTCGGAGGAGAAAATAAGTGCTCCAATTTAGCAAAAAAGTTTTAATCTAGGGAGAAAAAAATCTCTTCAAATACACCACAGCATACCTCTGTGAAGGTTATTTCTTTATTTCTTGGCAGGTTGGCATCTTAATTATTTTAACTGTTAAAGCCACATATGGATTTCTTCTGCTGCCGGATAATCATCAAAAATGAAAAAAGTTGCTTTGATCTTGAAAGAACATTTTAATCACAGGATGAATTAAATACAAGTCAGCAATTTATATCTGACTTGTAGAGCATCTGAAACCCTGAATCTCATCTAAAAAGGCAAAAAAAGAAGAGAAATGAGTAAATATACTAATATTTTTTCAGGGTAAGTAGTCACTTTTCACTGTACTTCTTTCAGTGAATATGTAAATAATTCTTTAATAATAAGAGGCAAAAGAAAGAAATAAAGAGGGTTGCATAATGGCTACAGGTTTGACATATCAAATTCAGAAAGTAATAGGACAAAGAGTGAAATGTTTCTCAAGGGCTTCAATTCAAGGGCCATGAAACCATAAGTGTTGTCCTTTGGCTTCTAGAGCCACTGCAGAGTTTTTTAATTTGACACTGCCAAAAAGAATTTTAAATATTTTGCAGGCTACTAACAGCTTAGAGTCCCAAAGAGATTTTAAAGGTATCATAAAGGTTGTGATAATACTTATTTTTCTTCTTACAGAGTGGGTCAGAGGTTCTATTGAAAAGCCTCTTTAATATAAAATCAATGTAAGAAATTCTCAGATAGGAACTCTATGTAGAACAGACAATTTCTAACATAATGACACCAGATTTTGTCCCAACAGAGGGGTCAAATAGCTACAGTGTGTGACCTCAGTTGCAGTAATTTTATGTCACTAATTTCCATTAGTGGAGGGAGTTGTGTTGCAAGCAGAGAGAAAACATAACTTCAAGTTACTGGTCTTATATATTGCTATTCATGTGGGGAAAAAAAGAGGCATGAGTTTAAATGGAGGTAGACACAGAGGTAGAGTGCAGGTAGACCATTTACTGTAAACAGAAGTGTTTTATTCATATACTTTCATTCATCATATTTCTGAATATTTCCTATGAACCAAATTCAGCACTACTCTTTAGATTCGTTCAGAAGTGCTAATGAGGGACATTAAGAACATTCACTGGAAGAACTGATTAGAAAAGTGTAAGAAAGCACTCAGCTGTGCGTACATGTGCATACCCGTGTACATGGACTTTGACACAATAGTTTTTTTTTTTTCATTGTAACTCGTTTTATTTATTTTGACTTCTTATAATAAATAACTTGTTTAAAATATAAATTTATTTATTATAATTGAAAAGAATACATTTGAATCAGTTCTAATGAGGTGGATGAAACTGGAGTCTATTATACAGACTGAAGTAAGCAGAAAGAAAACCACCAACACAGTATACTAATGCATATATATGGAATTTAGAAAGATGGTAACGATAACCCTGTACGCGAGACAGCAAAAGAGACACAGATGTATAGAATAAATAACTTGTTAAAATTGCAGTGTAATTGTTTTACAATGTTGTGTTAGTTTCTGCTGTACAACAATGTGAATCAGATATAAGTAAACATATATCCCCTCCCCTTTCACCTTTTTCTCAAGTTCATCCTGGAAACTTCTCCAGGATAAATCACATCCTGGGCCATAAATCTAGCCTTGGTAAGTTCAAAAAAACTGAAATCATTCCAAGCATCTTTTGTGACCACAATGCAGCAAGATTAGATCTCAATTACAGGAGAAAAACTATTAAAAATTCCAACTTATGGAGGCAGAACAACACACTTCTGAATAACCAACAAATCACAGAAGAAACCAAAAAAGAAATCAAAATATGCATAGAAATGAATGAAAATGAAAACACAACAACCCAAAACCTGTGGGACACTGTAAAAGCAGTGCTAATGGGAAAGTTCATAGCAATACAGGCATGCCTCAAGAAACAAGAAAAAAGTCAAATAAACAACCTAACTCTACACCTAAAGCAACTAGAAAAGGAAGAAATGAAGAACCCCAGGGTTAGTAGAAAGAAAAAGATCTTAAAATTAGGGCAGAAATAAAAGCAAAAGAAACAAAAGAGACCATAGCAAAAATCAAAGCCAAAAGCTGGTTCTTTGAAAGGATAAATAAAATTGACAAACCATTAGCCAGACTCATCAAGAAACAAAGAGAGAAAAATCAAATCAATAAAATTAGAAAGGAAAATGGAGAGATCACAACAGAAAACACAGAAATACAAAGGATCATAAGAGACTACTATCAGCAATTATATGCCAATAAAATGGACAACGTGGAAGAAATGGACAAATTCTCGAAAAAGTACAACTTTCCAAAACTGAACCAGGAAGAAATAGAAAATCTTAACAGACCCATCATAAGCACGGAAATTGAAACTGTAATCAGAAATCTTCCAGCAAACAAAAGCCCAGGTCCAGATGGCTTCACAGCTGAATTCTACCAAAAATTTAGAGAAGAGCTAACACTTATCCTACACAAACTCTTCCAGAAAATTGCAGAGAAGGTAAACTTCCAAACTCATTCTATGAGGCCACCATCAGCCTAATACCAAAACCTGACAAAAATGTCACAAAAAAAGAAAACTACAGGCTAATATCACTGATGAACATAGATGCAAAAACCCTTAACAAAATTCTACCAATCAGAATCCAACAACACATTAAAAAGATCATACACCATGATCAAGTGGGCTTTATCCTGAGATGCAGTTCAGTTCAGTTCAGTTCAGTCACTCAGTCGTGTCCAACACTTTGCGACCCCATGAATCGCAGCACTCCAGGCCTCCCTGTCCATCACCATCTCCCGGAGTTCACTCAGACTCACATCCATCGAGTCCGTGATGCCATCCAGCCATCTCATCCTCTGTCGTCCCCTTCTTCTCCTGCCTCCAATCCCTCCGAGCATCAGAGTCTTTTCCAATGAGTCAACTCTTCACATAAGGTGTCCAGAGTACTGGAGCTTCAGCTTTGGCATCATTCCTTCCAAAGAAATCCCAGGGTTGATCTCCTTCAGAATGGACTGGTTGGATCTCCTTGCAGTCCAAGGGACTCTCAGGAGTCTTCTCCAACACCACAGTTCAAAAGCATCAATTCTTTGGTGCTCAGCCTTCTTGACAGTCCAACTCTCACATCCATACATGACCACAGGAAAAACCATAGCCTTGACTAGACGGACCTTAGTCGGCAAAGTAATATCTCTGCTTTTGCATATACTATCTAGGTTGGTCATAACTTTTCTTGCAAGGAGTAAGCATCTTTTAATTTCATGGCTGCACTTACCATCTGTAGTGATTTTGGAGCCCCCCAAAAATAAGGTCTGACACTGTTTCTACTGTTTCCCCATCTATTTCCCATGAAGTGGTGGGACCAGATGCCATGATTTTCATTTCCTGAATGTTGAGCTTTAAGCCAACTTTTTCACTCTCCTCTTTCACTTTTATCAAGAGGCTTTTTAGTTCCTCTTCACTTTCTGCCATAAGGGTGATGTCATCTGCATGTCTGAGGTTATGGATATTTCTCCCTGCAATCTTGATTCCAGCTTGTGTTTCTTCCAGTCTAGCATTTCTCATGATGTACTCTGCATAGAAGTTAAATAAGCAGGGTGACAATATACAGCCTTGATGTACTCCTTTTCCTATTTGGAACCAGTCTGTTGTTTCATGTCTAGTTCTAACTGTTTCTTCCTGACCTGCATACAGATTTCTCAAGAGGCAGGTCAGGTGGTCTGGTATTCCCATCTCTTTCAGAACTTTCCACAGTTTCTTGTGATCCACACAGTCAAAGGCTTTGGCATAGTCAATAAAGCAGAAATAGATGTTTTTCTAGAACTCTCTTGGTTTTTCCATGATCCAGCGGATGTTGGCAATTTGATCTCTGGTTCCTCTGCCTTTTCTAAAACCACCTTGAATATCAGGGAGTTCACAGTTCACGTACTGCTGAAGCCTGGCTTGGAGAATTTTGAGCATTACTTTACTAGCATGTGAGATGAGTGCAATTGTGCTGTAGTTTGAGCATTCTTTGGCATTGCCTTTCTTTGGAATTGGAATGAAAACTGACCTTTTCCAGTCCTGTGGCCACTGCTGAGTTTTCCAAACTTGCTAGCATATTGAGTGCAGCACCTTCACAGCATCATCTTTCAGGATTTGAAACAGCTCAACTTGAATTCCATCACCTCCACTAGCTTTGTTCATAGTGATACACAAATCAATCAATCTAAAATACCACATCAACAAATTGCAAAATAAAAGCCATATGATTATCTCAATAGATGCAGAGAAAGCCTTTGACAAAATTCTACATTCATTTATGATAAAAACTCTCCAGAAAGCAGGAATAGAAGGAACATAACTCCACAAAATAAAAGCTATATATGTCAAACCCACAGCAAGCATTATCCTCAATGGTGAAAAATTGAAAGCATTTCCCCTAAAGTCAGGAACAAGACAAGGGTGCCCACTTTCACCACTACTATTCAACATAGTTTTGAAGTTTAGGCCACAGCAATCAGAGCAGAAAAAGAAAGAAAAGGAATCCAAATTGGAAAAGAAGAAGTAAAACTCTCACTGTTTGCAGATGACATGATCCTCTACATGGAAAACCCTAAAGACTCCACCAGAAAACTACTACAGCTAATCAATGAATACAGTAATGTTGCAGGATATACAATCAAGACACAATAGTTTTTAACTTTTTATTTTAAAATAAGAAGATTTGTAACATGTCATATAAAAAGTGCCATGCTAAGTCGCCTCAGTTGTGTCTGACTCTTTTTGACCCTATAAACTATAGCCCTCCAGGCTCCTCTGTTCTGGGGCTCTCCAGGAGAGAATACTGCAGTGGGTTGCCATGCCCTTGTCTAGGGGATCTTCCATGCCCAGGGATCGAACCTATATCTCTTAGGTCTCCTGCATCAGCAGGCCAGGTTTTTACTACTGGTGCCACCTGGGAAGCCCATATAAAGAGTACAGATAATTATTTCTAAGAATCTCTATCAAGGAAATAATCAGACATATGTGTACAGGCTTATTAATGAGGATGTTCATTACAGTGTTACTTACGAGCCTAACTGAAAATAATTTAAGTGAATATCAATTGAGAACCAGTTAAATACATTAATATATGTTCACATTATTAAATATTTATAGCCATTGAATAATGTATATAAATTAAATATTTATTTATCATAACCTCAATTTTATTATGTAATCTTATGAAAGAAAATGAAAGTGTTAGTTGCTCAGTCCTGTCTGACTTTTTCTGGCCCAATGGACTGTAGCCCATCAGGCGCCTTTGTCCATGGAATTCTCTAGGCAAGAAAACTGGATTGGGTAGCCACTCTCTCCATGGGATCTTCCTGACTGAGGGATCAAATCTGAGTCTTTTGCATTGCAGGTGAATTCTTTACCATCTGAGGCACCAGTAACCTTAAAGACATGTATAAAATTTGAAGGAAGTTTATAACCAAAGAGCTGTTATCTTTAGGTGGTGGTGACTACAGTTTTTTTCTGGATAGTATATTTTCAGGTAGTTGAGCTTTCTCAGATTAAAAGCAGATTTGACGAGTGAATATCAGCTAACTGCTAAATCACAACTGTTGATCATAATTCTCTGTTTTTGATGGTATTCTCTCAGTCACATTTAGGTTTACATGTTAGCAGAGAATATGATTGTGTAATGTGATATATTCGTGACATAGTAAAGGGCTCACTGCATAAAACTCCATCCTGCTACTGCTAAGTTGTTTCAGTTGTGTCCAACTCTGTGTGATTCCATAGACGGCAGCCCACCAGCTCCCACGTCCCTGGGATTCTCCAGGCAAGAACACAGGAGTGGGTTGCCATTTCCTTCTCCAATGCATGAAAGTGAAAAGTGAAAGTGAAGTCGCTCAGTTGTGTCCAACTCTTAGCGACCCCATGGACTGCAGCCCACCAGACTCCTCCGTCCATGGGATTTTCCAGGCAAGTATACTGGAGTAGGGTGACATTGCCCTCTCCAAAACTCCATCCAATTCCTTTTAAAAAAATTCTTTTTTTTTTTTTTTTTTTTGGCCACAGCTCATGGTATGTTGGATCTTAGTTCCCCAACCAACTGGCATTGGACCAGTATCCCTTGCAGTAGGCACACAGACTTAACAGCTGGACCACTAGGGAAGTCCCAGATCCATCTGATTTATTGCTAATGCCTTGAATTCCACAGATGGACATTAGGTTTTAATGTTTAAATGCCACAAATAAATAAAATAAATGACTTAAATTCACATTATGTGTCAATACTGTTAATACATTCCCTTAAGAGGGGGATTTTGAAGAAGACAGAGGGAGGTAGTTCAAGTTGAACCTGCTTTAAAGAGGGGAAAAAAGACTCTGAGGGAAGTTGCTGGAGATGAAGATAGCCATCACTGATTTCTGATTTTACAGCTTTCCTGAGGGTTGACTTACATTTAGTCATGCAAAAGGATATGCTTTGTGATATTTAAGTATCCCTTTTCAAAATACGAGATTTCATTTTGAATTATTTCTCCTGTTGATTAATCGTCTTTCCCATTAGACTGGAAGTTCCCTAAGGGTGGAGGCTTTGTTTTCTATGCAATTACAATCCTAGCTCCCAGTGCCTTTGCAAATTAAAAATGTATTTAAAAATATGTGAGTCAACCTACATTTTTAGAAACAGAAAAGGCTTTGGAATCAGATAGATCTGGTTATTACAATGGCTTTGTCACTACCACTATGATCCTTTTTTCCTCCCTTCCTTCCTTCACAGCTTCCTTCCTTCCCTTCCTTCTACAAATATTTAATTAGCTAAACACCAACAATATGAAGCTTTATGTTAAGTGCAAGCAAGTTAAAAACCTCTTAATCTCTATGTTTTATCAATGACAAAATGAAGATAAAATAGTTCTCAATTCTAGATGGTTGAGAATATTCTGTGCAATGAGAAATTATGCATTTGAGACATCTTGCATCATTTTCACAGTTTCCTAACTTAGTAAATGATAAATGGTAGCTATTAATAGCAATATAGTACTGTATAATAAAGTAGTCCTTTTGCACTTATTCATGATTTATATTGCAGATATTTATTGAGTAATTAATCTTCCCTGGTGGCTCAGACGGTAAAGCCTCTGCCTACAATGCAGGAGATCCGAGTTCAATCCCTGGGCCGGGAAGATTCCCTGGAGAAGGAAATGGCAACCCACTCCAGCAATCTTGCCTGGAAAACCCCATGGACGGAGGAGCCTTGTAGGCAACAGTCCATGGAGTCACACAGTCAGACACGACTGAGCGACTTCACTTATTTACTGAGTATTCTTGGAGGTCCAGGGATTGTTCTATAGATTGTCAATACAAAGGTGACTAAGACAGAGTTCTGGGCCTCTGGGATCTCAGATCACAGTGAAAAACATACCAAAAGGGCACAAAACCAAGTTACCTGATACACTTTTTGCAGCCAAGTTACATGACCCCTCCTCCCCATACTGTATTTTTCAAAAGTGTGATTAAAAAAAAAAAATACTGAAAGCTAAATCAGTCTAAGTCACTCACAGAAGTTGCAGGCTTCTCTTGGGTAATTCTTTACTTGACTGACCTTAGTGTGACAGAATGAAGGGCATCTGAGTGGAAGCAAAGGATGCTGGCTTTTCTGTAGGACTTCAACTTTTTAAGGGAGCATGGTCCTAACTCATTCTCAGTTGACCCAATCAGTACTAGGCTTTGTGTATCAGTTTCTAGAATAGATATGAGTGCTGTCCCATCAAGACTTTGAGGGAAGGAAGGGCCAGGGGCAAGAGACCTAGATTTCTGCAAAAGCAATAGAAAAAAAAGTATATTCAGGGGACAGGAAGATGAACAAAATTTAGGAATAAAGTTGAGCTTTACACTGAACATTGAATCAGAATGCACTAGGTAGAATATCAGAAACTGTTTGGGGCATATATTAAAAAAAGCATTGCAATTTTCCTCCTTATTGTCTGTCACTTGTATAATACATGTGTGTGTGCTCAGTTGCTTCAGTTATGTCCAATTTTTGCGACACTATGGACTGTAGCCTCCCAGGCTCCTCTGTCCAAGGGATTTTCCAGGCATGAATACTAGCTGGAGTGGGTTGCCATTTCCTATTCCAGGGGATCTTCCCAAACCAGAGATTGAATGTACAACTCTGAGTCTCCTGCATTGGCAGGCATGTTCTTTACCACTAGCACTACTCGGGAAGCCCTGCATAATACATGGATAGGGCTTTTCTGGCCTAACCTTAGAGCACTGAGGCAGACTCTTGCTACCTGCAAATCTTGAGGTTCCTGGAATGAGAGAACAGAGAAAAGGACTGGAAAAGGCTCTCTCAAATCTCCTGATGAAAATTCATAGCAACAGTTTCTAGACAAGTCCTACTATATGTAAACAATTCCTGCTGCCTGCAGTGGCAGATATGTCAGTACCACACTAGTGTGAGTGTAGCTGACTTCTCCTGTGTGCCTGTGTGCTCAGCTGCTCAGTCATGTCCAACTCTTAGCAATCCGATGGCCTGTAGCCTGCTAGGCTCCTCTGTCCATGGAATTCTTCAGGTAAGAAAACTAGAGTAAGTTGCCACTATTCCAGAGGATATTTCTGACCCAGGGGATATTCCTGACCTAGGGATCAAACTCACATCTCTGATATCTCCTGCATAGGCATGGGGCTCTTTACCACTGCACCAGCTAGATTAACAATTCAGTCAAAGTAAGGGTGTTGAAGACCCTCCATAATGCATGACTGGAGGGGAAAAATTGGGGAAATTTACTGATTATACAGAAACTTTCTTGTTGAGTCTAAAAAGGGACTATTTGATCGCTGATGAAGTCTTTCTCATTGTCCTTCAAAGAAAATCTCGATCTTCAGAGGCAAATCTATGTGTGACTGTAAGTACAGGATTCCTCAATGAAATGTTCTCTTTTAAGCATGAATAGTTCAGAAGGTTGGAGCCAAAGAGAAGCAGCTATCTGCTTTCCCTGTTTCCTAGCTACAGCCCTGAAGTAAGCTCCCACCCAGCTGGAAATGAGTTTTGACTGCGGCAATTATATAGATGTCACTGTAAGCTGTTATCTTATCAGATTTTTTTCTTTTCTTTCAGAGTCCCAGCATCATCTTTCAGAGGGACTGGATTACTTAAGATAAAGAGAGAGCTTAGATACATTGCCACAATAAAAACAAAGATGCCTCAGACATTGGCTTTATAATGTTAGCCTCAAATGGAAACTGCTTGAAAGGATACATGAAAATAAAAGCGAACCCAGCTCACTCATTGCTCAAGCAGTAATGATAGTCAGACTTTTCAAAGATTCTGGACACTGACTGATTTATCCATTACAAAGCTTGCATCTTACTTGAGGAAATTCTTTAAATGCAAGGTCAATGCATGCTGCAATGTCTTTTAGTGTCTATAGGGAGAAGTATCTAAAATCTTACCAACAAATCTGGATTCTGTGAAGCTTACTCAATGCTTGGAACAAAAATGCACTCATCCAAGAGTGCAATCTCAGTGAATGAGGGCAGACCTGCCACATTTTTGATGAAGACATGGTCTAGGAATGGACAGGAGCCTCTGAAAGACCCCACAAAAGACCAAGCAGGAAAGAAAGGTAATTTACAATTTTGCACATTTGTGAAAGGGAGGTGGCCTTAGCAAAGTGAAAATGGCATGTTAGCCTTCAGCTACATTTTCCATTAAAGAATGGGGGAGATTAAAAAGCAACACCAAAGAATGTTCAAAGTACCACACAATTGTACTCATCTCACACGCTAGTAAAGTAATGCTCAAAATTCTCCAAGCCAGGCTTCAGCAATATGTGAACAATGAACTTCCAGATGCTCAAGCTGGTTTTAGAAAAGGCAGAGGAACCAGAGATCAAATTGCCGACATCAAATTGCCGATCATCAAAAAGCAAGAGAGTTCCAGAAAGACATCTATTTCTCCTTTATTGACTATGCCAAAGCCTTTGACTGTGTGGATCACAATAAACTGTGGAAATTTCTGAACGAGATGGGAATACCAGACCACCTGACCTGCCTCTTGAGAAACCTATATGCAGGTCATGAAGCAACAGTTAGAACTGGACATGGAACAACAGACTGGTTCCAAATCGGGAAAGGAGTACTTCAAGGCTGTATATTGTCACCTAGTTTATTTAACTTATATGCAGAGTACACAATGGGAATGCTGCCCTGGATGAACACAAGCTGGAATTAAGATTGCCGGGAGAAATATCGATAACCTCAGATATGCACTCTTATGGCAGAAAGTGAAGAACTAAAAAGGCTCTTGATGAAGGTGAAAGAAAAGAGTGAAAAGGTTTGCTTAAAGCTCCACATTCAGAAAATGAAGATCATGGCACCCAGTCCCATCACTTCATGGCAAATAGATGGGGAAACAGTGGAAAAAGTGGCTGACTGTATTTTTCTGGGCTCCAAAATCACTGCAGATGTTGATTGCAGCCATGAAATTAAGACGCTTACTCCTTGGAAAGAAAGTTATGACCAACTTAGATAGCATATTAAAAAGCAGAAACATTACTTTGTCAACAAAGATCCGCCTAATCAAAGCTATGATTTTTCCAATAGTCATGTATGGATGCGAGAGCTGAACTTATAAAGAAAGCTGAGCGCCGAAGAATTGATGCTTTTGAACTGTGGTGTTTGAGAAGATTCTTGAGAGTCCCTTGCACTGTAACGAGATCCAATCAGTCCATCCTAAAGGAGATCAGTCCTGGGTGCTCATTGGAAGGACTGATGTTGAAGCTGAAACTCCAATACTTTGACCACTTGATGCAGAGAGCTGACTCATTTGAAAAGACCCTGATGCAGGGAAAGATTGAGGGCAGAGGAGAAGGGGATGACAGAGGATGAGATGATTGGATGGCATCACCGATTCAATGGACATGAGTTTGGGTAAACTCCGGGAATTGGTGATAGTCACAGAGGCCTGGTGTGCTGTGGTTCATAGGTTCACAAAGAGTTGCACGTGACTGAGCGACTAAACTGAACTGGTCTTAGAAAACTTTAACTCAGAAATTTATGATTTGCCAAGATTAGAATTTTGCCCCTGACTCTTCATTTCCTCATCTGCAGGGGAATCATAATGCACTCTCTATTAATACCTGACTTGAAGTGCCTCCCTAGGGCAGGAGTATAGGTACTGCACATTAAGACTTTCTTTGGCTGATGCAAAGTAAGAAGTGCCACATCTCTATATCAGGACAATGTTAAAAAGCAAGAGTTTCCAGAAAAAAAAAATCTGTTTCTCATTCACTGACTATGGTGAAGCCTTTGACTATGTAGATCACAAAACACTGTGGTAAATTCTTCAAGAGATAAGAGTACTAGACCACCTTACCTGCCTCCTGAGAAATGCGTATGAATTTCAAGAAGCAATAGTTAGAACTGGACATGGAACAACAGACTGGTTCCAAATCGGGAAATGAGTATATCATGACTGTATATTGTCACCTTGCTTATTTAACTTATATGCAGAGGCCTGGCTTGCTGCAGTCTATGGGGTCGTAAAGAGTCAGACATGCCTGAGGGACTGAAATGAACTGACTGAGGGACATTTTTGATTGTCGTGACTGATGAGAGGAGGGATGCCACTGGCATCTAATGGGTAAAGTACAGGGATGCTGCTAAACATCCTCCAATATATAGGACAGGCACCCTGCTTCAATCTCAACAAAGAATTATTTGATCCAGAATGTCTGCGGTGAGGAAGTTCTGGAAATTGATAGTGGTGATGGTTGTACAATTATGTGAGTGTGCTTAATGTCAATAAACTATATGCTTTAAAAAAAAAAAAAAAAAAACTTATATGCAGAGTACATCATGCAAAATGCCAGGCAGCATGAAGCACAAGCTGGAATCAAGGTTGCCAGGAGAAATGTCAATAATCTCAGATATGGAGATGAAACCACCCTTAGGGCAGAAAGCAAAGAACTAAAGAGCCTCTTGATGAAAGTGAAAGAGGAGAGTGAAAAAGTTGGCTTAAAACTCAACATTCAAACAATGAAAATCATGGTACCTGGTCACATCACTTCATGGCAAATAGATGGGGAAACAGTGACAGACTGTTTTTCTTGGGCTCTAAAATCACTGCAGATAGTGACTGCAGCCATGAAATTAATACACTTGCTCCTTGGAAGAAAAGCTATGACCAACCCAGACAGCACATTAAAAAGCAGAGACATTACTTTGCCGACAAAGGTCCATCTAGTCAAAACTATGGTTTTTCCAGTAGTCATGTATAGATGGGAGAGTTGGACCATAAAGAAAGCTGAGCACCAAAGAACAGATGCTTTTGAACTGTGGTGTTGGAGAAAACTCTTAAGGTCCCTTGAACTGCAAGGAGATCAAGCCAGTCAATCCTAAAGGAAATCAGTCCTGAATATTCATTGGAAGGACTATGCTGAAGCTGAAGCTCCAATTCTTTGGCCAACTGATGGGAAGAGCCAACTCACTGGAAAAGACCCTGATGCTGGGAAAGATTGAGAGCAGGAGAAGGAAGCAATGGAGGATAAAATGGTTGGATGGTATCATCAACTCAATGGACCTAAGTCTGAGCAAACTCCAGGAGATACTGAAGGGCAGGGAAACCTGGCATGCTACCATGCATGGGGAGCTGGAAAGGGTCAGACATTACTGAGCAGCTGAACAACAACATTTAATAAATGGGATAAAATATCAAAGAGTCTTAAGTGAATTTTCCATACAACTAGTATAAGACAGAATCATTTTCAGATCAGTTTTTGCCTCAAAGGTCAGTGTCGTTTCCACCATATCACAATGGCCTCTTCACTGACCTCAGAAAATTCTCTGAAGGATGCAAAGCACAGGTTAAGTCCTGTTTCTTGAAAGCCTAGCCTCGCCCACTGAGTCCATAATTGTCTCTCTTTCCTAAAAATCTACCTTACAAATTTCCTCATATGGAATTCAAGCAAACATAGCATCATTACTTTCTTTTTCAAGCTTAATATGTGCATGTTATCTGTCAGGCGAGTGTAATCTCAGTTCTGGATCATCTCAACAAAAATTTGAAACGACAGACACTAAAGCCCTCAGTGCATCACAGCTCTTGGACAGACTGTGGTCTCGAACAGACTGTGTTACAGCTCTTAGATCAGTGCTACAGCTCCATGTTACAGCTCAGTTTTATTTAGAAAATAGGAGGAAAATACATTCTTGAGCATGAGGGCATGCCAACCCAAAGATGTGAAGAGAAGAGAGAGAGCCCGCGAGAGAGAACAAGCACGCGAGCACAGGAGAGGAGAGAGGCCCCCGGCCCGTTGGCTCCTCTTTTTATATGTCCCCCCCCCCACACCCCCCACCCCACACCCCTGGCTTTCCCTGTGTAAATTGGGCTAGACAGGTGTGCTGTTCATTCTACCTGAGGTCCTCACTCTGGTCCTTGGACTTTCCTTTAACCTTCCTGTATTCTATTTCCGCGAGACTTTCCCTTCCTTGTCTTTTAGCCACTGCCATTTTGGACTCCTGTTTCCTATTCTAACTACCTAACATTCCCACTCAAGAGATGGGAGGCCCAATTCTTTGGGAATAGGGACGTCGAGGTCTTTCTGGCTACTTCCTGCTGAGCTGGCACGGCAAGGGGTATTGGGCCTCCCCCTCTTGCTAATCTCAGGCCTCAGAGTCCTTATAGTCCATCTAAGGGTGGGTGATATTTTCTGTGGTCGGCTGTAGTTTTATATATGCTTGTTGAACTGGAACTGCTTGTTGTAGCTTGTTGACCAGGTAGCAGAGGCTTAGCCTCTATGGTCTCAAAATTGGAGACTACTGCATATCCGGCTTTTTTTTTTTTTTTTTTTCCATCCAAGACAAAGCTGCTTCCATGAGTGTACCAGATTTCCTCAGGATTGATCAGAGGATCTCCCAACAATCCCTCTCAGGGTTTTGTCCAGTGGTTCAAGGTTTCTAGGCAAGAATGAAAGGGGAGAGAGCCCTCAGGGGTAGGCAGGAGGGTGGTTGGGTTAAGAACCTCACAAGGGGTTATACTGAGGCCTGGATTTTCCATCAGCACTACTTGATATCTGAGGATTTTTTGATCAGACATCCGTAAGTGGCCTCTCCCATTTAGGAGTTGTTTTACTTGATGGCTGGTAAAAATAGTTAGTTTGCCCCCAAAGGAGTTTTAAAGTTTCTTCTATCAGGATTGCAACAGCTGCAAGATTTCAAAGGCAGGGAGACCAGCCTTGGGCAGCTGGGTCCAGCCTCTTGGATAAATAAGCTTCAGGCTGGGGCTCAGATCCCAATCTTTGAGTTAATACTCCCAAGGCTATTCCTTCTCTTTCATGGACATAAACTTGGAATGCTTTTTCTGGCTCTGGAAACCTCAAGGCAGGTGCCTGAGTTAAGGCTTATTTTAGTGTAGCCTCTGCCTTCTTTTGAGAAGTTCCTGACATCAGTGGGATTGAATCATTCCATCCCTTTAAGCTTTCATATAAGGGCCGGGCAATTAGACCATAGTTGGGTATCCAGATTCTACAATACCCAGTTAGCCCCAGGAAAGCTTTCAATTGTTTTTGAGTCATGGGGGAGGGCAACTGGAGGATTCCTTGTACTCAATCAGAGGACAGCCTCTTGGACCTGTGTGCAATCTGAACTCCCAGGTAAGTGACCTTTGTCTCAACCATCTGTGCCTTAGCATGGGAGACTTTGTATCCTCTCTCTGCTGAAAAGTTTAGAACCCGAATTTCATGTTGTTGGGCATTTTTCTCATCTGGAGAGCAGATTAGTAGGTCATCTAGATATTTTAACTGTTTCCCATTAGGTCCCAGGTCCAGATCTAGGAGATCTCAGCTAAGGGTCTGACCAAATAGGTGGGGGCTATCTCTAAACCTATGAGGTAATACTGTCCAAGTCATCTGTTGGTGTTTTTCTCCTGGGGCTTCCCATTCAAAGGCAAAAAGATATTGGGATTCTTTAGCCAGTGGTATGCAAAAAAATGCATCTTTGAGATCCAAGACTGTAAACCACTTGGCACTGGGTGGGATTTCTCCCAAGATTACATAGGGATTGGGTACTGTGGGATGGAGGGGGACTACAGATTCATTTATAATCTGGAGATCTTGAACCATTCACCCGGTTCTGTCCTTTTACTTTACTGAGAGGATTGGGGTGTTATATGGCAAATTGATGGGGACCAATAGCCCACAAACAAGGAATTTATTTATTAAGGGCTGTAGTCCCTCCTGAGCCTCTCTTTTGAGGGGATATGTTTTCCAGTTAGGAAACCAAGTGGGATCTCAGAGGACAATGATGAGTGGTTCAGCTTGGTGGCCTTGTTCCACACCTGGGGGTTAATTTTGTCCTCCCATAGTTTTTGGTCCCTCTGTATTGGAGAGGGTGTAATGGGTTCTTCAGTAGTAACCAGAAGCTGTAGGGCTCTAGGGGCTGAAAAACTTTCCATCACAAGGGTGGTCCTCAGTTTAGTGAGAATATCTCTTCCCAATAAGGGAGGAGGACACTCAGGGACCACCAGAAACTGGTGGGAAAATATTTGTCCATCCCAGCAACAAAGAAGTGCTTGGGTGAATCTTTTAGTAGTTGTTTTTCCTGTAGCACTGCAAATGGCACAGGTTTGGGAGGAGAAGGCTCTGGAATAGGAGATCAGCACAGAGTAAGTAGCCCTTGTGTCAACCAAGAAATTCTCAGACCTACCTGCCACATCCAGTTGCACCCTTGGCTCCAGCCCCGTGATGGTTATCTGTGACAGGTGGGCTGGCTGGAGTGGGCCGCTTTAGTCCTGTTGAACCATCATGAGGGAAGGCTTGGCACATGACCTCGAGCCTCTTGAGTCCCAAGGGCAGAGTGCTGCCAAATGTCCCAATTGACAGCATTTGTAGCAAGCCATTTTAGGAGACTTGTCACGGTTTGGACACTCTTTGGCCCAATACCCTGCCTGTCTACAGATTAGGCATTTGCCTCGTGCTTTGTCCTTTAAGGACTTGGGGTTTGCCATAGGTCCATGGAGGGCAGCCACCATCTGGGCATGCCTTGTCTCTTTCCTTCTCTCCCTCTCCTGGGCCTGGCCTCCTTCTCCTGTTCTCTGTTGTAGCTGTTATAACTTTATTCTGATATCTGATGCACACTGGGACAGGAATTTGTCCTTTAAAATCACTTGTCCCTCTTTAGAGTGTAAGTCCAGATTGGTAAACTTTTGTAGGGCCTCTTTTAGCCTTTCCAGAAAAGCAGTGGGGTCCTCACTGGGATCCTGAATTATTGCTGAGACCCGGGCATAGCTGATTACGTTTTGCTGGGCTGCTTTCAGTCCTGCCTTCACAGAGATTAGAAAATGATCTAATTTTAAAGATGTGCTCAGGTTCATTATAATTCCAATTAGGATCTAAAGAGGGGACTGCAGTTTCCCGTACTGAGTATTTATCACTTGACATGTGAAGCCCTGTTCCATAACTTCTGGCTTCCTTTAAGACCCTAGTATGCTCAGGGTAAGATAACTTTGACTAAATATGACCATAATGTCCTTCCACATCAGGTCAAAGGCCAAGGTAATGTGTTGGAATGTATTTATATTTGCCTGGGTCATCTGTATAGCTTCCCAGGTCTTGTTTGATCTGTCTTAGTTCTAAGAGGGAGAAGAGCTTATGGACCCAGGTTGGTCTGAATTCTCTTCCAGTTTCAACTAAGGGACATATTTGAGTTGGCTTTTGTGGAGGGGGTGTTCCCAGATATGGGGGCACGTTTGGACACAAGGAAGGAACACCAGGCAACTCAGGAGCTGTAGGAGGCTCCAGCCTCTTCGGGGGTGTGAGAGGTGAGCCTTCATGGGCGGGGGGGGGGGGGGGGGGGCGGTTCTTTCTCTTGGTTGCCTGTGCCTAACACCATTTGCCTAGTAGGCTCACTTTTAGGGCATACAACAATCCCATACTTAAGACAGAGTTCCTTCATATCTCTTAGCCGGAAGAAAATTTGGGCATAGGGGATCTCTGCCCATTTCCCTTGTCTTTTGCAGAATAATTATAGCTGCAGGATAGTATTGTAATTTAAACTCCCATCCTCAGGCCAGGATACTGAGAGAATACCCTCCAGAGGATACTGTGGCCACGCAGTGGCAAAAAAGAATTTTAAGTGACTTCTTAGTTATCAAGGATGCATCTCATGGGCATCTGCGGGGAAGTGGATTGCTTATTTCCTATTTGAAAGACAATCATGAAAGGAAGGAAAATAAAAAGAAAAAACTAATAGGTCTCCTTCAGTTTCCATGGGTGACTTCCTTAGGGGTGAGTCTTTCTGAAGCTTATCCTACCCAGTACTGTTGCAACTTGAGAGCCAGGCATCCCCTGGGTCAGGGTGCAGATCCCCAGTCAGGCTGAGACATGACAGCCTCCTAGAGATCGAATCCCTGGGCAGGTCGAGGAGTGATGGCCTCCTAGGACCCCTGGACTGGAGGATCCCAGAGCAGGTTGAGGTGAGACAACATTTCGAGGACCAGATCCCTAAGCAGGTCAAGGCAGGTTGACCTCCTGGGACCCCTGGACTGGAGTTGGGTGTCCCCAAGATCTCCAGTGTGACCAGTGCTGAGTAGGATTAAGAGGTTTAATTTTAACTCATTGCCAGTATATTCACCACAGATGGGAATAGATAACCTGATGTAAGGCAATCCAAGCCTGTGCCCTGAGACTGGGAAACAGTGAAACAGTCATAAGCCTTGTCCTCTTACTGCTCTAAGGGATTGTAAATCACTGATTTCCTCCCCTAGGGCAATGAGACATCAGAGCTTGAGCTTCAGTAGGTCCTGAAGCCAGAAAATCTGCTAAATACCTGACCTGTGCTCACAGTTTTCATTGGCTTGATCCTTGGCACAAAGATTAAGGACAGAAGAACCCCCACCCACTTGGGTAACAGCTACTGGGGCTCAGCAGATAGTGGCTTTGGGACATACTGAGAAATAGCCTCTCCAAAATCCCTCAATAAATTAGGCATATGTCCCTCCAGCCATAGGAGAGAGGACGCTCCTACCTTAACCGGAGGTCTTCTGGAAACTGAGACAGCTGTGTGAGCTTTCTGCTGAGTTCGTTTTTCACTGTCCTGGTTTTCAGCACAATGGGCCTCTTGTCATTTCCTTTGTGCTGGGTTTTCTTCACGTTCCACTTCTACCGAGGGAGGTTTGCTGGGTTGGGCTCCTGCTGTGTTTGGCCTCTTCCTTGTGGGGACCGCGTGGAGATTGTTTCAGCCAGGTTAAACTCAAGTCACAGTACCATACATGTCAGGCTAGTGTAATCTCCTCGGTTCTGTCTTGTCTCAACAAAATTTGAAGTGATGGACATTAAAGCCCTTGGAGCATCACAGCTCTTGGACAGACCGTGTTATAGCTCTTAGCCAGATCTATGTTACAGCTTCATGTTACAGCTCAGTTTTATTTTGAAAATAGCAGGAAAATACATCCTCCAGGCATGAGGCCATGCTGACCCAAAGATGCAAAGAGAAGAGAGAGAGAGAGAGAGCACCAGCGCTCGTATACAGAAGAGGGGAGAGAGAGAGGCCCCTGGCCCTTTGGCTCCTCTTTTTATATGCTTTCTCCTCCCCCACACCCTGGGCCTGCCCTATGTAATTTGGGCTAGCCAGGAGTGCTCTTTTTTCTACTTTAGGTCCCCACTCCAGTCCTCAGACCTTCCTTTGACCTTCCTTTGTTCTATTTTCATAGACTTTTCCCTTCCTTGTCTTAGCCACTGCCATTTTGGACTCCTGTTTCCTATTCTAACTACCTAACACTATCCTTGCTTAACTCAACTTGATCCATTAAAGTAAGTATGTACTTGTGTTCATTCCCATCTGGATAAATGAATCACTTCCCTTTTCAGGAAAATTACTTTGTGGAGGGGGTGAGATTGGACAGAAAGCCTCAACATCATTGATACTTGCTTATATCCAATTAACATAAAAAGAGGACACAGAAACCACGAAAAAGATGACACACCTTGTAAGAGGTAGAGACTGTGTTCTAAGATTTTAGCTTATGTCTTTAAATGCCTAATTTACGATGTTTCTCACTGTGCTACATGACGCATATGGCTGGTTTCAATAACGTAATTTTTATTTTTAAAGCAGAAAAGTTCTCTGATTTGTCCTCACTCCCTAAATTGCCCAACAAAAGTATGTATTGAAAGGAAAACTTCCAGATTTGCTATACATCACCTGTGAGAAATTGCTCAAGAAATAATTCCTCAACTCATTCAGTCTCATTACTTTTCTCCTTTGAGGGATGGAAAAATGGATCTTTCTAGCAAAAATCAAATTTGTGCATGACAGTCAGTTGAGCTCAGAGGTCAAAGGATAAATTTGGGTTGCTTCAGTGCATTCCCATCCGTTCAATCTTTTGTCATGCTTGCACAGCAGGCAGTATTTGAAAGAGAATCTGCCCTTGTCTAAATAACTCTTTTTTTTTTTTTTTTCTCTTCTTCTTTTAATGGCTGAAAATAATCAGACCTATACTTGAAAACAGCTAGTCAGTGCCAGTTCCAGTACTAAAGTAAACCTCTGCCAATACTTAGGCTTGGCAAAATATTTCAAAAGTAATTGCCATGGCCCAGAACAGATCTTAGTGAAGTTTTATGTCTGTACTTACGTATGCAGCAAGAGAGTTGAAGGGGCAGGAGAGAATTTTTCAAGGAAGGGTCTCAGAAAAGTGTGTCTTTCCACAAATGCATGAAAGGGAGCACAGACATAAGCCCAAAGCTGATGTCACCACACACCAATATCTCCATCAAGCTCCAAGTTCCCAGTGACTTTATCAGTGCAATTTCAATTTTAGCTCCCAAGCTGCTGTTCTTACTAGGATTTGGTAAAAGGACTTGGTAAAAGTAAAGGACAAAGGTCAAAAACAGGAATAAAAATGAGAAATAAAAATCAAAAGCAGAAATCTCTGTTGTCTCCTGTTCTCACTTCACTTTTAAAATATTCTGCTTCCACATACCTGGTGCATTTCCCTTTAGGAAGAACCTGCTTTGAGCATTCTGAAGAGGCATGCACGCAGGTGTGCTAAGTTGCTGCAGCCATGCCTCACTCTCTGCAGCCCTATGGATGTGTAGGCCTCCAGGCTCCTCTGTTACTGAGTCCAAGCTCACTCTGCTCACTGCACGGTAGGCCAATGAATCCAAGAGATGAGGTGTTGAGGCAAGGAAGAGCCTTTAGTCGGGGAGCAGGCAAACCAAGAAGACAGCAGGTTAGTGCCTCAAAATAACCATCTTGTTAGGGTCTGGATGCCAAGTTCTTTAATAGATCAGAAAGAGGTAATGAGGAACTAAAGTCAAAAGGCAGACTAGAGAGGGAGAGCACTGGGGAAGTAAAGTGAAAGGGTCTTCAGTCTTGCAAAACATCTTCAAGGGAATGCCCAGCCTTCAGAAAGAGTGTGTTAAACTCTTCTATTCATAGGCGAGCATGGAAAAAGTATCTCTCTGTGAGCTGAACAAAAGCACTTGAATTTACAGTCAAGCAGAGAGGCAGGGTCCTCCAGGCAAGCCATTGAATATGATTATAATAATAAAAGCAAGGCAAAGAAACAGTTTACAACATGGAGTCAGAATCGACTTCCACCCTGCAACATGTCCATGGGATTCTCCAGGGAAGAATACTGGAACGGGTTATCATGCTCTTCTCCATGGCATCTTTCCAACCCAAGGATTGAACCCCATTCTCTCAAGTCTCCTGCATTGGCATGTGAGTTCTTTACCACTAGCGCCACCTGGGAAGCCCTCAAAAGAGGTGAGGTTGCCAAAGTCCTTGGAACTATTTTCCAAGTCCCAGACTTCAAAGTCAGAGCAACACTTTCTACTTAAAAAAAAAAAAAAAAAAAATTGTCTTTATTTGGCAGTGCTGGGTCTTAGTTGAGGCATGCAGAATCTAGTTCCCCAACCAAGGATTGAACTTAAGGGGCCTGCATTTGGAGTGCAGAGTCTTAGCCACTGAACCACCAGGGAAGCCCCAATGTCAGAGCAATGCTTTCTGTCAAGGCTGTGAAGTCCTGATGCTTTGTTAGCCTAGGTAGGGTCTCATCATATTGAAGCACACATACTTTTCTGATTTATTAAATATTGATGATGTCTAAATTTAAATAATTAAGAGATGTGGTCAGATTTATGTTTTGAGATTGTGATTTTCCATTTCTGTGTGAGCTATACACCTTGTGTCTCACTTTAGGTCAGCTGGACTCCTGTCCTAAGTGTTCTTAGCAGCCACATCATTTGAAACAGTTCTTTGCTTAGCAAACCAGTTTTCAGAAGACTTCATGTAAGTTTGTGTGTCTGCATGTGGCTTCCTTCACAACACCCAGGGCCTGGCTTCTCCATTGAAAGTTGTGTCATCTGCCCAGGGCTAGTCACTGAAACACCCCTTCTCCCCCAGCCTTCTCTGCAGCAGGACTAGAAGTTTTAGTGCCCTTAACACTGGTGAGTGAGACAAGTAAAAACAAGTTTTTCCCAGAAGAATTTTAGTCCACTATCTGCTGCCAATGAGGGAAGAGAATTTTAAGTACTAGTGGATTATAAAAACAATTCAAAATCTTAAAACAGGACATGGTGAGGGAGAAAGCAGGGAGTCATTTTTCAACAGTCACAAATGCTTGAAGAGCATTGAGAATATTCTTTAAAGATTACATTAAGGGAGACTTAAAGAAAATTTATCTGTATATTGAGATGTTGTTTTTTAAAGAGAAAAGCTGAAACACTCTTTTTATCTTGTGAAGTGCTATTAGAACTGCAAATATTTAATTTAGGGAACAGTCTTACTTTGATGAGTGTGCATGTGCACTCAATTGTACAAGATTCTTTGTGACCCTATGGACCATAGCCTGCCAGGCTTCTCTATTCTTGGGATTCTCCAGGCAAGAATACTGGAGTGGGTTGCCATTTCCTACTCTAGGGGATCTTCCAGACCCAGAGATTTAACCTGGATCTCCTGCATTGCAAGCAGATTCCTCACTACTGAGTCACCAGGGAAGCCCACTTTAATGAGAGCCTCTTGTGATTTAGAAATATTTCTATTTAAGCAATGATTAAAGCATATAGGTAACATGATTATAAAGGTTACTTAGTAGCTGTGGTAAGGATCTTGCCTTCTTAAAAAGGGAATCAAGTGAATATAGACCCGAAGGAAGATGAAAAGGAAGCAGCCTAAGATAGTGGTAAGATTGGACTGAAAGGGATCAAGCCCAGCTTTGCCAACTATTAATATCAATGTGCCACTCTGGGCAAGTAACTTCATGTTTCCACCCTTAGTCTCCCATTTGTAAAATGTAATTAATTATACTAATGCTTCTATAATGAAAGCACAAGAATACTTTTTTTTTAAGTATAAGGCATTTTGCATAATATAAATGGCATAGTAAATGTATAACAGTTACTATTGTTATTTATTAAAAATAATTATTGAAACTCCCACTATCTTCAAAATATTCATAATCATTTATTATAAGAAAGAAGATGAAAAAGTAGAATTCTACTGAATTTCATATTGTCTCCACAATGGGGAATAATTTGCAGTGTTTTGTTTTATATGTTCCTATTTCTGTTATTACTTTCTCCACTATTCTGTTCACCAAAATCCCTTTCAGGCTTCAGGGACCATCTCCAAACCTTACCTTACCCTTGATGAGCTCTGATGAAAGAAATTTTACCCATATTTCAGCATCCCTTTTATCCCATTACTTTGTTCTCTGTCATCTGCGGCATGTATTTATCTGCCTTATACTATATTTGGGCTCCCCTGGTGGCTCAGATGGTAAAGAATCTGCCTGCAATGCAGAAGACCCAGGTTTATTTATGTGTGTGTGTTTTTCTAAGTGCCAGTTGTGCAACAGGTACACAATAAACACTGTTGTATGAATGATGCATGTTTTTAACTAAAAATATTTTAGTTTATTTTGTATTTTGTACTTTAAAAATACAAAGCTTGAAACATTTTACTGTGACATAATAATTGGCAGAATTTTCAGAGGATGCATCCCAGAAGATAAATACACACACATACACAAGGATTACAAACACATTAGAAGTTGTACAAGGCTTTTTGTTGCAAGAAGCAGAGAGTCATTTTGGATAACATAAATAGGAAAATGATTTGTTGAAAGGTAGCAGATATCACACAAAATGTTTGGAAAAACTAAATACTGAATCTTTAAAATTAGGCAGAAAACCACAATAAATGGAACATAGAAACCACAGCTAGTGTGAGCAGCAGGAAGAGTTTGGATGGTGCCTGGCCTTTGGTGTCATCTCTGGATACAGCCATTCGGGCCAGGCTAATGAAAAGAAACCTTAAATTTCTTAAGCATATTTATCACTCAGTTAAGTTTCAAAACTTGTTGGTAAAATGAGTTCTAAACTCATCGTTTTGGTAAAATCAGATTTGAATGCCCAGGATTTATGGAAAGGTAAGATTTCCCTTCATTAGTTTTGACAGATGCACATGATGATAGATTAATCTCAAATTAACGTAGACATTGAAGTTAAAGAGACACTGAATGACAAATATACTTCACAATTAATTCTTTCTACTCCCCAAACCAGGGGAAAAAAATCCACCAACATATAATAAGACTGTTTTACACACAACTGAGAGTACATTCCTTCCACCTGCAAAGTGACAAAACCCCAAATCAGTTCATTTGTACAACACAATGCTCAGAATCTCTGGACTGGATGTACATTTCTCTTTAAGTTTTATGATGCTATTTCAATATATTGTAACCTATGGGCTGACTCAATTGTAGGGATAATCATCATCAATGTACCCAACAGAAAACTGTGGAACATTTAAGGGAGAAAAATCAATTGAAAATAAAATGAAAGTAGGTATGAGCTAAAATTGCTATTCTGCAATTGATCTTGAGGCTCTATTTTTTTATGACCTGATCCACCACATTCTTTTCCATGTATCTGTTTCCTCTCTTCAGCTAGTATCTCAGTTTATTGGGGTCTTTTTCCTAGCGAATCATTCAAACCTTAATATCTGAGAGCTTTGAACATTGAACAGCCTCCACTGAACAAGATTTCAGTTCAATTAAATTCATTCACTCAATCGTTTCTGACTCTGTGGCCAAATGAACTGCAGCAAGCCAGGCCTCCCTGTCCATCACCAACTCCCAGAGTTTACCCAAAATCATGTCCATGGAGTCAGTGATGCCATGCAACCACTTTATCCTCTGTTGTCCCCTTCTCCTCCTGCCCTCAATCTTTCCCAGGAGCAGGGTCTTTTCAAATGAGTCAGCTCTTCGCATGAGGTGGCCAAAGTACTGGAGTTTCAGCTTCAACATAAGTCCTTCCAATGAACACCCAGGACTGATCTTTAGGATGCACTTGTTGGATCTCCTTGCAGTCAAGGGACTCTCAAGAGTCTTCTCCAACAGCACAGTTCAAAAGCATCAATTCTTTGGCACTCAGCTTTCTTTATAGTCCAACTCTTACATCCATACATGACTATTGGAAAAACCATAGCCTTGACTAGCTATGGACCTTTGTTGACAAAGTAATGTTTCTGCTTTTTAATATGCTGTCTAGGTTGGTCATAAGTGTCTTTTAATTTCATGGCTGCAATACCATCTGCAGTGATTCTGGACCCCAAGAAAATAAAGTCAGCCACTGTTTCCCCATCTATTTGCCATGAAGTGATGGGACTGGGTCCCATGATCTTCATTTTCTGAATGTTGAGCTTTAAGCCAACTTTTTCACTCTCCTTTTTCACTTTCATCAAGAGTCTCTTTAGTTCTTCTTCAATTTCTGCCATAAGGGTTGTATCATCTACATATCTGAGGTTATTGATATTTCTCCCAGCAATCTTGATTCTAGTTTGTGCTCATGCAGGGCAGCATTCCCCATGATGTACTCTGCATATAAGTTAAACAAGCAGGGTGACAATATACAGCCTTGACGTACTCCTTTCCCAATCTGGAACCAGTCTGTTGTTCCATGTCCAGTTCTAACTGTTGCTTCCTGACCTTCATACAGGTTTCTCAAGAGGCAGGTCAGGTGGTCTGGTATTTCCATCTCTTTCAGAATTTTCCACACTTTATTGTGATCCATACAAAGACTTCGGCATAGTCAAGAAAGCAGAAATAGATGTTTTTTCTGGAACTCTCTTGCTTTTTCCATGATCCAGCAGATGTTGGCAATTTGATCTCTGTTTCTTCTGCCTTTTCTAAAACCAGCTTGTACATCTGGAAGTTCACAGTTCACGTATTGCTAAAGCTTGGCTTGGAGAATTATGAGCATTACTTTACTAGCGTGTGAGATGAGTGCAATTGTGTGGTAGTTTGAGCATTCTTTGGCATTTCCTTTCTTTGGGACTGGAATGAAAACTGACCTTTTCCAGTCCTGTGGCCACTGCTGAGTTTTCCAAATTTGCTGGCATATTGAGTGCAGCACTTTCATAGCATCATCTTTCAGGATTTGAAATAGCTCAACTGGAACTCCACCTCCACTAACTTTGTTTGTAATGATGCTTCCTAAGGCCCACTTGACTTCATATTCCAGGATGTCTGGCTCTAGGTGAGTGATCACACCATCGTGATTATCTGGGTCACGAAGTTCTTTTGTGTACAGTTCTTCTGTGTATTCTTGCCACCTCTTAATATCTTCTGCTTCTGTTAGGACCATATAATTTCTGTCCTTTATTGAGCCCATCTTTGCATTAAATGTTCCCTTGGTATGTCTAGTTTTCTTAAGGATATCTCTAGTCTTTGTCATTCTATTGTTTTCCTCTATTTCTTTGCACTGATCCCTGAGGAAGGCTTTCTTATCTTTCCTTGCTATTCTTTAGAACTCTGAATTCAAATGGGTATACCTTTCCTTTCCTCCTTTGCTTTCAGCTTCTCTCTTTTCACAGCTATTTGCAAGGGTTCCTCCGACAGCAATGTTGCTTTTTTGCATTTGTTTTTCTTGGGGATAGTCTTGATCCCTGTCTCCTGTACAGTGTCCCGAACCTCCATCCATAATTCATCAGGCACTCTGTCTATCAGGTCTAGTCCCTTAAATCTGTTTTTCACTTCCACTGTGTAATCAAAAGGGATTTGATTTAGGTCATACCTGAATGGTCTAGTGTTTTTCTCCACTTTCTTCAATTTGAGTCTGAATTTGGCAATAAGGAATTCATGATCTGAGCCACAGTCAGCTCCTGGTCTTGTTTTTGCTGACTGTATAGAGCTTTTCCATCTTTGGCTGCAAAGAATATAATCAATCTGATTTCAGTGTTGACCATCTGGTGATGTCCATGTGTAGAGTCTGCTCTTGTGTTTTTGGAAGAGGGTGTTTGTTATCACCAGTGTGTTCTCTTTGCAGAACTCTATTAACCTTTGCTCTACTTCATTTTGTACTGCAAGGTCAAATTTGCCTGTTATTCCAGGTATTTCTTGACTTCCTACATTTGCACTCCAGTCCCCTATAATGAAAAGGACATCTTTTTTGGGTGTTAGTTCTAAAAGGTCTTGTAGGTCTTCATAGAATCAGTCAACTTCAGTTTCTTCAGCCTTACTGGTCGGGGCATAGACTTGGATTACTGTGATATTGAATGGTTTGCCTTGGAAATGAACAGAGATCATTCTGTCATTTTTGAGATTGCATCCAAGTACTGCATTTCAGAATCTATTGTTGTCTATGATGGCTACTCCATTTCTTCTAAGTCATTCCTGCCCACAGTAGTAGATATAATGATCATCTGAGTTAAATTCACCCATTCCAGTCCATCTTAGTTCGCTGATTCCCAGCATGTCGACATTCACTCTTGCCATCTCCTGTTTGACCAGGAGTATAAGGTTAATGTGACACAAAAAGGCACTCCGAGAATTACTTTGGCTCCTGTCTTACTTCTTTCCTCTGCTCTCATTATACAGTAACAATCTTGTTTCCTGGATGATCAAAAATCAATCACCTCAACCCAAGGTAATCTGCTTTGCTGCCTGCTTATGTTGCCTTGAGAAGCCCCTAAGGGCCAAACAAGGAGACTAAACTCCCAGTTCAGTGGGTGGTCCTCTGGTGGAAGTAGTCTCCTTTAGGTAATAAAAAACAGACAGTTAGACATAAAGCCTCCCTAAATAGTAAGCTTCATGAATTACATGAAGGGAGATAAATGTAAGTCTTATAATTACCTGAGTTCATGTGTCTGTTGACTTTTTTGGAGAGATGTACCTTTAATTATTCAGTATATTTATTCTTTACCTCTGCATCTCCCAACCCTTACCCACTGCCCATTTGCTTTCTTTTTCCGCATATATGTTAGTCAGACTCACCTGCAGAAACAGAGTCAACAGGGGTATAATGGGACAGGAAGAAAGAAGTTATTAAATGTCTAGAGTAGTAGGTTATAGGTTCAGAGAAGAGGTCATCCACCAATTAATTGATCAGCTCCTGATGTGGGAGCTTATGGAGAAGATTATGGGTATGTCAGTATAGGCACTGCCTCTGTGGATTCACAAACAACTGTCTTGTTTTGGAGGAGCTGGACAAAAGGTAGAGGAGAGTGAGGCAAAGCAGAAGATTGTCAATGACCCTGTGCCTGTCATCATGGCAGAATTTCAGAGAGGAATTTCAGAGAAGAATGACTGCTATTTTACTTCTGCTTTCTAAATTTGCTCAAGTTTTTTCTTTTATCAAACACTTAACTGGAATCATATAGTTCCCAACTTAGTCAAGTTGACAAAACACAGTCCATCACACTGTGTGTGTATAAATTGTTACCAAATTAGATCAATATAGTAACTATAGCTTTGTATACATCTTTATTTTAACACATAAATTACAAGCATTTACCTATGCCATCAAATTTTACATGAATGTACCAAGAAAAAGCACACTGGAGCAGAAAAGTGTAAATAACATTTTAATTGTCCCTTGATGGGTGTGGGGGAGGGGGTTGGGGAGTAAAACAGAAAGTGGCATTAAGACAGAGGAAATAACATAAACAAAGAATGAAGGGAATGGACAATGTGTTTAGGGAACAGCTAGTAGCTGGCCGTGGAGAAGATACAGGGTAAATAAAATATTTAGAGACATAATAGGAACATAGATTCAACTGTACTTAACCTGACTTTAAATTTCATATCAGAGAGTTTAGACTTAATGCCAGGGACAATGGGGAGCCAATTAATAGTTTTAAGTTTGAGAGTGGTGATTGGGTTTGTTTTTCAGTTAAATCACTCATGAGTAAGTGTAGGAACTGGATTAAAAGGGCCAAGGGAATAGAGCAGAGAGAATCGTTAAGAGGTAACTGGAAGAGTTCAGGAGAGACATGATTCAGAATTAACCAGGGCAGTGGCTATGAGAAATGCTAGGAAAGGAGAAATCTGAAATTCACCATGGTAGCCGAATCCAATAGTTTGATAACTAAATATAGAGACTGGGATATAAAAGTGTGTTAGAGATGATTTTGAGTATTCTATCTTGAGTTGATTGGATAGAGAGTAAGATTAATTTGAATTAATTTAAATTCATATTAGAGACAGTTTAGGCTTGAAATATAGTGAGCCAGAATTGCTGCAGCAATTTTTAAGGAAGTCTCCCTCATCAGTGGCAAAAAGTAGTGATTTTCAGACATGGTAGACAGTCAAAGAACCAAAGGACCATAGAGAAGGCTCAGCACTGAAGAAATGATGCTTTTGAACTGTGGATAAGATGCTTGCAAACTGGAGAATATTCTTGAGAGTCCCTTGGACAGCAAGGAGATCAAATTAGTCAATCCTAAAGGGAATCAACCTTGAATATTCATTGGAAGGACTGATGCTGAAGTTGAAGCTCCAATACTTTGGCCACCTGATGTGAAGAGCAGAGTCACTGGAAAATACCCTAAAGCTGGGAAGGATTGAAAGAAGGAGAAGAAAAGGGAAATAGAGGATGAGATAGTTGGATAACATCACTGACTCAGTGGACCTGGGTTTGAGCAAACTCCGAAAGACAGTGAAGGACAGGGAAGCTTGGCATGCGGCAGTCCATGGGGTTGTAAAGAGTCGACTGAACGACAACAGTGATTCTGATGGTCTGCTAAGTTAGTGAGTTTGAATGTTGATTGGTCCAACTTTAAAGTGCCAATCATTTCCAATTTGGATTCCTTTTATTTCTTTTTCTGCTCTGATTGCTGTGGCCAAAACTTCTGAAACTATGTTGAATAGTAGTGATGAAAGTGGGCAACCTTGTCTTGCTCTCACTGTTTGCAGATGACATGATCCT
Organism: Capra hircus; assembly: GCF_001704415.2. Classification (NCBI taxonomy): domain Eukaryota; kingdom Metazoa; phylum Chordata; class Mammalia; order Artiodactyla; family Bovidae; genus Capra; species Capra hircus. The sequence goes on from NC_030809.1 coordinate 78,756,891, forward strand.
CTACACAGAAAACCCTAAAGACTCCACCAGAAATTTACTAGAGCTAATCAATGAATATAGTAAAGTTGCAGGACCCTAAAGACTCCACCAGAAATTTACTAGATCTAATCAATGAATATAGTAAAGTTGCGGGATATAAAATCAACACACAGAAATCCTTGCATTCCTATACATTGATAATGAGAAAATAGAGATATTAAGGAAACAATTCCATTCACCATTGCAACGAACAGAATAAAATACTCAGGAATATATCTACGTAAAGAAACTAAAGACATATATAGAAAACTATAAAACACTGGTGAAAGAAATCAAGTTCAGTTTACTTCATTTCAGTTCAGTCATTCAGTCATGTCTGACTCTTTGCGAACCCATGAATCACAGCACACCAGGCCTCCCTATCCATCACCAACTCCTGGAGTTCACTCAATCTCATGTCCATTGAGTCCATTATGCCATCCAACCATCTCATCCTCTGTCATCCCCTTATCCTGCCCCCAATCCCTCCCAGCATCAGAGTCTTTTCCAATGAGTCAACTCTTTGCATGAGGTGGTTCAAAGTATTGGAGTTTTAGCTTCAGCGTCATTCCCTCCAAAGACATCCCAGGGCTGATCTCCTTCAGAATGGACTGGGTGGATCTCCTTGCAGTCCAAGGGACTCTCAAGAGTCTTCTCCAACACCACAGTTCAAAAGCATCAATTCTTCGGCACTCAGAGTTCTTCACAGTCCAAATCTCACATCCATACATGACCACAGGAAACACCATAGCCTTGACTAGACAGACCTTTGTTGGCAAAGTAATGTCTCTGCTTTTAAATATGCTGTCTAGGTTGGTCATAACTTTTCTTCCAAAGAGTAAGCGTCTTTTAATTTCATGGCTGCAGTCACCATCTGCAGTGATTTTGGAGCCCAAGAAAATAAAGCCTGACACTGTTTCCACTGTTTCCCCATCTACTTCCCATGAAGTCAAAGAGGACACTAATAGATGGAGAAATATACCATATTCATGGATCAGAAGAATCAATATAGTGAAAATGAGTATACTACCCAAAGCAATCTATAGATTCAATGCAATCCCTATCAAGCTACCAATGGTATTTTTCACAGAGCTAGAACAAATAATTTTACAATTTGTATGGAAATACAAAAAACCTCGAGTAGCCAAAGCAATCTTGAGAAAGAAGAATGGGTCTGGAGGTATCAACCTGTCTGACTTCAGACTCTACTACAAAGCCACAGTCGTCAAGACAGTATGGTACTGGCACAAAGACAGAAATATAGATCAACGGAATAAAATAGAAAGCCCAGAGATAAATCCACGCACCTATGGACACCTTATCTTTAACAAAGGAGGCAAGAATATACAATGGAGAAAAGACAATCTCTTTAACAAGTGGTGCTGGGAAAACTGGTCAACCACTTGTAAAAGAATGAAACTAGATCACTTTCTAACACCATACACAAAAATAAACTCAAAATGGATTAAAGATCTAAACGTAAGACCAAAAACTATAAAACTCTTAGAGGAGAACATAGGCTAAACACTCTCCGACATAAATCACAGCAGGATCCTCTATGACCCGCCTCCCAGAATATTGGAAATAAAAGCAAAAATAAACAAATGGAACCTAATTAAAATTAAAAGCTTCTGCACAACAAAGGAAACTATAAGCAAGGTGAAAAGACAGTCTTCTGAATGGGAGAAAATAATAGCAAATGAAGCAACTGACAAACAACTAATCTCAAAAACATACAAGCAACTTATGCAGCTCAATTCCAGAAAAATAAACGACCCAATCAAAAAATGGGCCAAAGAACTAAATAGACATTTCTCCAAAGAGGACATACAGATGGCTAACAAACACATGAAAAGATGCTCAACATCACTCATTACCAGAGAAATGCAAATCAAAACCACAGTGAGGTACTACTATTTCATGCCAGTCAGAATGGCTGCGATCCAAACGTCTGCAAGCAATAAAAGCTGGGGAGGGTGTGGAGAAAAGGGAACCCTCTTACACTGTTGGTGGGAATGCAAACTAGTACAGTCACTATGGAGAACAGTGTGGAGATTCTTTAAAAAACTGGAAATAGAACTGCCTTATGGCCCAGCAATCCCACTTCTGGGCATACACATCAGAATTGAAAGAGACACATGAACCACAATGTTCATCGCAGCACTGTTTATAATAGCCAGGACATGGAAACAACCTAGATGTCCATCAGCAGATGAATGGATAAGAAAGCGGTGGTACATATACACAATGAAGTATTACTCAGCCATTAAAAAGAATACATTTGAATCAGTTCTAATGAGGTGGATGAAACTGGAGCCTATTATACAGAGTGATGTAAGCCAGAAAGAAAAACACCAATACAGTATACTAGCGCATATATGTGGAATTTAGAAAGATGGTAATGATAACCCTGTATGCGAGACAGCAAAAGAGACACAGATGTAAAGAGCAGACTTTTGAACTCTATGGGAGAGGGAGAGGGTGGGATGATTTGGGAGAATGGCATTGAAACATGTGTAATATCATATATGAAACGAATTGCCAGTCCCGGTTTGATGCAGGATACAGGATGCTTGGGGCTGGTGCACTGGGATGACCCAGAGGGATGGTATGGGGAGAGAGGTGGGAGGGGGGTTCAGGATGTGGAACACGTATACACCCATAGCAGATTCATGTTGATGTATGGCAAAACCAATACAATATTGTAAATTTTTTAAAAAGCCACTAAAAAAAGTATATTTAATTTTAAAAATTACATAAAAATTTTATACAAAAGAAAAAAAAAATAAAGTGCCAATCATGATAACCATCTTTGTGAATATAAAGTGCACAATGTATATGGCAGTAAGCAGTTGTGCTGCTTATGCCTCGAGACTTCCTATTGAGAAAATAACCAAAGACAATTCACAAAACAGAATGATATGAAGATTAAACAAACCCAGACTAAAATCATAAAATAAAAATGTTTCTAGGGATGACTACAGGGTAGTTAACAAATACTGAAATAGTAATAGAGGAAAAATTTGGCTGTTTTTTGAATTTGCAAACTTGCCTCTGAAATTTCTGAACACTAGAGTGAATGACCCACGAGGGAGGGAACTTTGATTTTCTTCACTGTTGTATCCCCAACACCTTATAAAGAGACCGGTGTATAATAAGTGCTCAATAGATGAATTCAGTCATTTATCCTACACATGTTATCAAGCTTCATGTATTTTTTCATACTTTGTGCTAAAATAACTTTGTGATCACAGATGCTTGCATGTTGCTTTGCAGGAATGCTAGAGATTTCAGCATGATTGAAGGGTACATTGCAAGGAGAGGAAGGCTAGAGGCATGGATAAGGGTCAGACATATGCTTTGTTTGTTACCATGTCTCTAAATCTAGGGAAGTGCCTAAACAGAATAAATGCCTACTTTATTCAAAATAAATTAATAGGCCAAAGCATTGCAGAAAATACTTTGTAATTTATCTAGGAAGAAATGGAAAACTGCCAAAGGATATAAAGTAGATGAATCACATGAGAAGGTTTTTATTTTATAAAGGTTAATTTAAGCAGCATTGTGATATGTGGTGCCATTGAATGTAAGAAGAGCAATTAGGTGATTATCACAATTCTCCAAACAAGAGTAATTTAGAGTCTCAGAAAAGAAGAGCAGTTGAAATAGGAGAAAGAAGCAATAGGAAAGCAGGAGTACATGATTCAGGTGAAATAAGTACCTAATTCTATGTATCCATGGCTGAAGAGCAGTTGCTATTTCCAAAGGCAGAACTGTTGACAAAATTAATCAAACCTGTTTGCTACATGTTATGCCAAAAATTAACATGATTATATAACAAGGTACCAGGTAAGTAAGTTTATGTGTAATTTCTCTTACCACTGTTTGGTCTTCTTAAATAATCCTTTTTATTGTTTTCCTAAATTTGTGAGTTAAAAGACCCCTTGAGATAGTTTAAATTAAAAATGCCTAAAATTTTCATGAAATAACTGTCTAAACTTTACCAAAAAAGTGCCTTCTTCAGGACTCTTATGTAACTGGGGACCTTTCAGAATTACTTGGACAAATGATATGCTATATCCAAGGATGACTATGATTGCATTTGTCAAGCACACATACTATAAATATAGGGGCTTGTATACCACAGTTGCTCTGCAAATATCATGGTAAGAAAAGAATTGTACTAGCACAGAATCTCAGATGTTGATATTTTGAGTTATGATATGAATAAAAATAAGAGTCTTGACATTAATTATAATCAGAATCATAAGATCAGGCAATTTGAACCTCCTTCTCACCATTGGCCTTTAAAGAAAGATGACTCTTAATGGACATATCTGCATAATGGCTTTTCTATGTTACTTTCACTTAGAGCTAACTGACTGTAGATTGAGAAAGTTCAAAAACAGATGTTTGTGGCCTGGGCTGCCAAGGAATCTGACCATGACTCTAAGGGATATCAAACTTCCCAGGTAAAGCCTGTAAAAACATGTCACCTACTAATTTTTTCAACATTCATACACAATTATGTTATTCTAATTATATAGTGAGACAGAAAAACAATGAAACTTTTTTTTTTATAAATTGAAAACTTATAAAAATCTGTGGAGTTCTCTCACTCTGTGTCAGGTATGGAAAAGAACATTATCTGTCTCCCAAGAATTACAGTCTTCCATGTAGCAGACAAATTCCCTCAGCTTTTGACTAGCGAAGGGCCTTAGAGACTAAAATCTTTTGTAACTTGTTCCTAGAGGTAATAACCAGCGGGGTAAAGCATTCTGGTACTTTTAGTAAAAGACATGAACATTAAATAAGAAATATCTGGTAACTTGATCAGAGACACTTATTGGGACTATATATTGGACTAGAACTTAAAACTCCAATGTCTACAAATGCTTCCTATTTATATGTTTGTTTGTTTAGACTAATCTGTGCTGCTGTTGACAGCCAATTCAGCTAATCAAAAGTACCAGAGGAAACTTGTTATGAAATAATTTTGACAACTAAAGATCGACCTCCCCATACCAAGTCAAAACAGTTTTCTAATACAAATTCAGATTGTGATAAACCTAAGTTAAAAAGAAACATAATTGTTTGCACACACACTAATATATCATTGAGTTCCCACTAATCTTTTAATCTATTTAATTCAGAGACCTTAAATTAGATGTAGAAGAAACTCAGGCTATTAACCACAACAGTGGAACAACCCATTAGCAATGGACCATGAAGTTACAGCTCTTTCCCCTGTTAAAATAAAGAGCCATCCAGGGCTTTGATTGATTGGGAAATTTTAGATGTTTTCTAATTGCACCAAGAGGCTGCATCTAATAATTTATGAAAATCACATTAAAACTATCTGATGAAAATACATCCTGTAGAGCAGACTACCTTGTAATTGTTACAGGATTAGAATTGATTATTATCTTGAATAGTTTTAAATGGCTTAAAGTGGAAATGGAGAAAGCATCCTTCTATTTCAAGCCATTTGCTGATCAGTCATAGTCTATTATTTATTACTTTTCACATCCTAGTGGCTCAGATGGTAAAGAATCTGCCTGCTATGCAAGAGATCTGGGTTTGATCCCTGGGTCAGGAATGGCTGTCCACTCTAGTATTCTTGCCTGAAGAATTCCATGAATAGAGGATAGAGGAACCTGATGGGATATAAATATCTATGTATATTTATATGTGTATATTAAATATATGTATATATATTTGTATATATGTACACATGTGTACTAAATAACTTCAGTCGTGTCAGACTCTTTGGAACCCTATGAACCATAGCCTGCCAGGCTCCTCTGTCCATGGGATTCTCCAGGCAAAATGCTGAAGTGGGTTGCCATGTCTTCCTGCAAAGGATCTTCCTAACCCAGGAATCAAACCTCTTATGTCTCCTGCATTGGCAGTAGGGTTCTTTACTACGAGGGCCATTTTGGGAAGCCCATATACAAAATGTTTACATTTATTTATTCATGTGATAATAAATAAGATTGATAGATACATATCTATATATCTACACACATATATACATAAAGATATTTATATACACACACACAAATATATATATGTATACATATCTTTTCTTTTCTCCCAGATAGACACATAGTTGTATCTTCTGAATTCTTTTAGATTTCAATTCAAATATCATCCTTTCCAAAAGTGACTAATATAGTAATCCCAAACATTATTACCCAATTTTCTTTTATTAATTGCACTAAACTCTTAAAAAAAATCCTTATATTGTTATTTGCCTTTTAAAAATCATTTGCATAATTAAAATAGAAGCTTTTTCTGTCCAGTGGTCTTGCCTATCTTAGTCATTCTGAATTGCCTGTACCTAGAATTGTATTTACTAAAAAAAAAAAAAGAATAAGAAACTCAATAGATATTTATTATACATTCATTAAATGACTGAATGACTGAGCTAACTTTATTATAATGATATTGCCAAAGTGTCCTAAAATTAATGGTTCCTAGTTATACCATGACTAAAGCCAGGCTTTCAAATGCAAAGAATTATTTTTAAAATCAAGTAAAACTTTTGACAGGTAAGGAAGTAGAAGCTCAGGAACTAAAGAAACACAAACACTTTAACAAGTATGAATATCAGCAAAATCGGAAAAAGGACAAGTACCCTATCATTCACTGAAAATGTTAATCCAATGAATTATCCAGCATAGATATTAAATCGACAGTTGATATAAGTGAGTGTTATTTCTGTCCCTTTTCCAGTTGCATACAGAGATTCAACTAAATGTGTGTTCTTTACATATTTGTCTATCTACCCCTAATCCTTATCTATATCCCATTCAGAAAAGAAAAAAAAAAAAAACTTTTCAGATAGACAAATACTTCTCTGAGCATGCTTCTCAAGCAATAAGAATGGCACATGAGTCCTTCAGAGAAAATAAAATAATGATCTTAAAAGCAGTTGGAAGAAGTTTGAGTGTGGAGAAAGTGGAGGTTGGAAGGATTTCTGGTTTCCTCTTATGATCTGGAGAGCTGGAAAGAGCATCACTTCCACCCACACAAGGAAACAATAAAGCTGGACAAATGCAAGATCATGGATTTCCTTGAGCTTGAGCTGAGATTACTGTCAGCTAACCAGGTCTAAAATCCATGGAGAGGCAGCCACCAAACTCTTGGGAGATATAACATGCACACTGATAAGAAACTGATAACAAGAATCCTTTTAGAGAGGTTAGGATATTTAAAGGAGGCTCAGTCAAGGCTTGTGTACTGGCAAGAGAATGTGAGCCCTTGGGAGCTACAGACCTTGAGGAATCTGAGCCCTTAATAGAGCTATTCTCCAAAAACAGTACTGTACACTCACAAAAGACTGGAGAAAGTTTTAAGAAAATATTCCTGGTGGTACAGTCCTGGGAGAGAGGTGCTGCATGAGTAGGGGTGAAGGTGGGGCACAATGTGCACCCAGCTCCTTCTCCTCTGTCTTCCTCTGGCACTTTCATCTGTGGGTCAAACACAATCGCCCTAAGGACACTTGTGAAAACCCAAGAAAACCTACCACATCTGGAAAGAGGGAAAAGAGGAGGGGGTAGAAATCTACTCCCTGTGAGCAGAAGGGCTAACCTGGAGGCCCAGTGGTAAAGAACCCACCTGCCAATGCAGGAGACATAGATTTGATCCCTGGGTTGGGAAAATCCTCTGGAGAAGGAAAGGGCAACCCACTCCAGCATCCTTGCCTGGGAAATCTCATGGACTGAGGAGCCTGGTGGGCCACAGTCCATGGGGTTGTGAAAGGAGTCAGATTCAATAACAACATGAGCAGGAGAGGATTATGTGTGGGGCCAGGGTGTTACCAGCCAGGATTCTTGGCCTCCTCAAACAATAGAAATTGATCAGAAGCCAGACAAATAATTCAGGCAAGGCTTAATAATTTCAGGCAGCGGGCAGGGTGGGCAAGGAAGAGTAGTAGGTTCCCTTGTTTGCTTGTTCCCAACTGGAGGCTCCGAGCTGGTTCCTTATATGGGATGAAGATAGGGGTGTGTCCAGGGGTTGGGCCGGAAGGGTGGCTTAAGTGGTCTGCCCATCCTTCAAGTTGCTCCCAACCTCCTGCTTTTGTTTCAACTCTTCAGAAGTGGCAGTAGGGCTTTTTGGTCTTTTTTTTGTGTGTTTTGTTGTCCATAATTTGCCTCAACTGCACATGCATGGAGTTATTTCTGGTTCCTTACCGTTTCTTTGTATTTTGCTGCTTGAGGATACATTTGTCTAGATGCAAGCACTGCAGTAAAGGGTCCCTGGTCCTAAGTCCTAGCCTGTCTTAAGAGGAATCACTTGGAGAGGAACAAAAGAATGGAGTAGAACATATTCTTGAGACCTATGGAAGAGGCATCTACCTAATCCCCCACATATCTTCAGGTTAACCAGTGTTAACTGGCAAATAACTGTGGAAAACGGGAAAGTAAAAGTGTTAGTTGCTCATTCATGTTCAACCCCATAGACTATAGCATGCCAGATTCCTCTGTCCATGGAATAAGGGACACACGAGCATAAAAAGAGACTGTCTGGGATACAGCACCTAAAGCTGAGGGTGGAACAGAGGTTAAGGTTAAAAGTCTTTGGCAAACTAGCTTACCAGTCTAAATACTAAGTATCAATAGAAGAATTTGAAGATTGTGATGAACAATAACCTCAGATATGCAGATGCCACTACCCTTATGGCAGAAAGTGAAGAGGAACTAAAAAGCCTCTTGATGAAAGTGAAAGAGGAGAGTGAAAAAGTTGGCTTAAAGCTCAACATTCAGAAAATAAAGATCATGGCATCCAGTCCCATCACTTCATGGGAAATAGATGGGGAAACAGTGAAAACAGTGTCAGACTTTATTTTTCGGGGCTCCAAAATCACTGCAGATGGTGATTGCAGCCATGAAATTAAAAGACACTTACTCCTTGGAAGGAAAGTTATGACCAACCTAGATAGAATATTCAAAAGCAGAGACATTACTTTGCCAACAAAGGTCTGTCTAGTCAAGGCTATAGTTTTTCCAGTGGTCATGTATGGATGTGAGAGTTGGACTGAAAAGAAAGCTGAGTGCCGAAGAATTGATGCTTTTGAACTGTGGTGTTGGAGAAGACTCTTGAGAGTCCCTTGGACTGCAAGGAGATCCAATCAGTCCATTCTAAAGCAGATTCCCCGACCCCCCCCAAAAAAAGGAGATCAGTCCTTGCTGTTCATTGGTGGGGCTGATGCTGAGGCTGAAACTCCAATACTTTGACCACCTCATGCGAAGAGTTGACTCATTGGAAAAGACCCTGATGCTGGGAGGGGTAGGGGTCAGGAGCAGAAAGGGACGACAGAGGATGAGATGACTGGATGGCATCACCGACTTGATGCACATGAGTTTGAGTGAACTCTGGGAGTTGGTGATGGACAGGGAGGCCTGGCATGCTGTAATTCATGGGGTCGCAAAGAGTCAGACACGACTGAGTGACTGAACCGAACTGAACTGAGGGTAAACATAGCAACAATGCATCTCAAGCAGCTCCACTCCTAACTAATTCAGTAGACTGTACTTAAGGCTCAGAAGGACGAGCACACTCATTTCTAGAAATAAAAGCTGCCTCAGTGTCAGCTGAACTGCACAAGATGTCTGATGTTCAGAAATATACATATAATAAACTCTCCTGAACCAACCAACCAAACAACTGGAACTGTTTCTCAGTGACAAAGTAATCATCAGAGCAAGATTTCTGTATGACATAGATACTGAAAGTTTCTAACATGGAATTTGAAGTAGCTATAAATGATATATTAAAGGCTCTAGTGGAAAAGGTGGGAAATCTGTAAGATCCGATATGTAATTTCAGTAGAAAGATGGAAACTATAGGAAAGATTCAATGGAAATGCTAGAAATTAAAAAGCATTAGAAATGTAAAATGACTTTGATATGTGCATTGTAAATGCAATAAAATCTATAAAAGAAACAATGAACTTAAAGTTGGGTCAATAGAAATTACCCAAATTAAGACACTAAAGAAGAAAAAAGGGAAGGGAAGAGGTAAATAATAGAATACCTAGCATTTGTTGAACAGTTTAAAATACTCCAATATATGCATAATAGGTAACCTGAGAAAGAGAAGAGTAAGAGAATTAAGAGGAAGGGAAAAGAAACATTTGAAGAAATAGTGGCCAATAATTTTCCAAAATTGTATAATTTATGTGATCTTCGACTAAAGGCTAAACTACAGAAGAAAAAAATGATCTGAGATAGCAAGGGATTTGAGTGGAGGTGGGTGTAGGGTTTGATTACAAAGGGTAGCATGAAGGACTTTAGTGGAAAAGTAACCATGTCATAAGTAACTATATGTCACTTGAGGCATTTGTCGGAAGGCATAAGATTCAGCAACACAAAAAGAATTTTTACGCTATGTAAGTTGTCCTTAAATCCATCAAGATCTTGGAGAAAACCAGGGGTAGAAGGCAGACAAATGAATCCAACTGTATCACAAATCAATCATATAATCACACAGAAAGGAACAGGGAAGAAGGAACTTGCCTGGGTGCTATAAGGTCCCCAAGGGCACTGTAGACAAACAGAATTTGTTACATACATATGTTCATCATAGGAGTAAGAATTACCAGTTCTACAAGTACATATTAATTAGGGTTGAAGAAAACAGTTAATATATGAGAGCAATATTCTCACTGTTGTAGAAGGAAAAAAATCTATAAATAAATGAAGAGGGGAGGCTGTAATGAGTTCTATAGTGATATATAAATAGATGCAGATATGGATATAAACCCCTAATATAGATTAGAGTCAGTGTTTTGTATGAACTGATATTTTATATAGAAAAATATAAATGCATGTATATGTGTTTATATATATATATATGCTTGGGTTAACATGGTTACACATATTTCCTAGTTCTATGTCCTGAGAGGGAATAAAAGCACTGTCTGCTGAAGCACTGAGCAATGAGCACACTTAGCCATCAGATTCTGGTTTTTAAATATCATTTTCCAACAACAGTAACAGGATTCCTTGGTGAAGTGGCTGATTCCAAATTGGGGTCACATAAAATTACAAGTTGAGTCTGCAATACTTTGTGTTGACAGAAAGTATGGAAGAGATCGAGAAACAACAGAATGCTGTGTCAAAAAGCACAGGAGCCAACCTGAAAGAGCTCCCAACGGCCAAAATCAGAACAATCTGGGAAACAAAATAAGGAACAGTAGTAACTGATTGCACTCCCCACTCTAAACAAAGGAAATTATGTTGGTCCATATTGATAAAAATAAATAAATGAATACGAAAATAAATGAGAAAGAAAAGATAACCTTTCCTTAAACAGAATTCAAATAAATAAATGTACAAGAAATGCATGCACCATTAAAACATCACAGTAAGTACTGCACAATGAACTGAATGGATGAGTGCTAATGTCAAGAAGAGGAAAATTTAAGGAGAAACAAGATATTTGTGCAATCTCAAATCATCTCAAAAAGCAATGCTTTATTCACAAAAAGGGGAAATTATAAATTCACAGTCAAGTAAACAGGCAGACACTCTTCTAACCAAGTGGTCAAGTTAGTATCATCAGTAAGAAAACATATGGAGATCATGCACCTCCAAGTATGGAGTACTGAGAAGGTGTGATACTCACTTTGGTGATATTCTACCCAGAAACGCAAAACTTGAATTTTTGGTGAGGGAAATACGTAGAAATATATGTTAAACACTTAAAATACCTATGGCACAAAGGGAACAACCTATGAATTTTAATTATTTTAATAGCAATAACTACTATTATACCCATTTTACAATATGTTGATAAGCCAATAAATTAATATATGCATGTTGTTGGTGTTCAGTCACCACGTCACACCCAACTCTTCACAACGTCATGGACTGCAGCATGCCAGGCTTCCCTGTCCCTCACCATCTCCCAGAGTTTGCCCAAGTTCATGTTCACTGAATGGGTGATGCAATCCAACCATGCATTCTTTGCCCAAAAAGAAGAATTCACTGATAAATTGCAGTCAAAGGAAACTTGCTATTAAAAAAAAAATGACCATGTCTTTTGAGAATTCTTAATATCAAAGGAAGGGAATACTTTTTCTATTCAGGGGCACTATCTGTGAATTTAGAAAAATAAATGTCAAGATTCTCAGAGCAAAAAAAGGTGTAATCCTCTGTAGAAGCTTTATAAGGGACCAAGTCTCAAGAGAAACATGTTGCGCTGTAGTGGGGAAAAAAATAAAACCATAAAGCAAATGATGTAACCACAAATGAAGAAAAAAGTGGAACTAAAAAAAAAAAAAAAAACACGTATTTTGGCCACAGAAAAGGCTTTCCAGTGTGTTATGATTTCCAAAGGAAAGGATATCAAACAACAAGAAAAAACAGAAAATAGTGCTGTAGAACTGTAAAACTAGGTGAAGAGGGTTAAATCCCAGAATGCACTGTGGCACAATAGACTAAGAACAATAAAAAAAAAAAAAAGCTTATGAAGCTGTGTTTAGGAAAAAATGAACAAGAAAGTAATAACACCAGAGCTTGATGTGTAATGTAAATGTTCTACAGATTTCAGAGAGACAGAGCTTCTATTTTGCACCTCTTTTCCTTTGCAAGGAGAATAAACTTTAATATGAAAGTTTCCCTTAACTGCAGAAGTTGTAAAGAATATTTAAAGTCTCTGGAAAGAAAACAGGAAAAAGAACAAGATACCTGCAGATGGATGAATTCCTCAGCTTCCTAAAATGTAAACACTAGGGAAAGCCAAAATGATAGCACCTAATGTAAACTCCCCAAAATGTCTAGTCCAGATTACAAAACAGATGGTTTGTGAATGCTTGCAAAGAAAGCACTTAACATTTGGGCTCAGCATGATCTCCGTAAATGAAACATGACAAACTAAATTTATTCCCTTTTTTAATATAGCTACCAGACTATTAGATGAGGAAAAATACCCTAGACATAAGGCATCTGGATTTCAGAAATACATTTGACAATTTTCTCAGCTGTCCCTGTGAGCAAGTAGGAGCAATGTGGGCCATTGGATGGTCTCAAGCCTGCTTGTGTGGCTGTACTAAGGGTGGTGATTCATGCATCAGTGTAAGGCAGGTGGAAACCATCTAGTGCCATGTGCCAACACTCTGTTCTTGGCTTTGTTTCATTCCACCAATTTATCAATATCTGTTTGAGTTCTCACTGCAGCTCTTGGTAAGTTATATTAAAGCAGAAGCAAAATTTACTAATTTATTCAGCAGCCACTGTATGTTGATCATAGTGCATACATTATTTAAACTTATCCTTTCAACAGCCCATTAAAGCGGTTGTGGTCATCACTAAGTCATGTCTGACTCTTGCACACCCATGGACTGTAGCACGCCAGGCTCCTCTGTCCATGTGATTTTCCGGGCAAGAATACTGAAATGGGTTGCCATTTCTTTCTCAAGGGGATCTTCCCAACCCAAGACTCAAACTCAGGTCTCCTACATTGTAGGCGGATTCTTTACCGACTGAGTCACCAGGGAAGCCCTTCAAGGTATGGGATATTACTTCCATTTTACTGAGAAGAAAATGGAACTTAGCTAAAATACTTGTTCCATAGCTAGCATGTAGCAGAACAAGGAAACAGGCTTATATAATGCCAAAGTTTATGGCCTTAACACTGCATTATGCTATCTCCAAATGAAGATCAATTGCAGAATGTGATTATCATAAAAATTATTGCTGGCTTCTGCTACATTAATAGGCATTTAGTGACCAGATTAATGGAGGCAATTATTCTACTCTGCTCTGCAGTGGTTTGGCTATATCTAGAGTTACTTTGTAAGGAGCTGTTGCACATTAAGAGAAACACAGACAAAATGCAGTGGTTTAAAAAACAACCTGGGTTTGGAAACCAGTTATATGACTAGTTGTTATATAACAGAAGACATTTAAAGTTATAATAGATGTTTTAAAAAAATAGAGAATCTATGAAGGAAAGGAAATATTTTGTAGAGTTTAAGTCATCAGATATTGAATCAATAGGTAATGCCGACAAGGACAAATTACTATAAGTGCTTCATAAATAATAGGTCACTGCACAAAGTGAGTAGTTTACCTTGTGAGGGAACAAGCTTCCTACCATTGAATGAGAAATAGGATGACACAGAATGAGATATTGTGGGAAATGCTGTCACTTAACCCTCTTTTTTACACCCCTGTTGACTCACAACATGTGACACACAAACATCAGTATACTGTATTAAATGAAACATAAATAATTAGGGATAAAATAGACTTAAACTCTTGTATCACACAATGCATCTATTTTATCCATTAATCATACAGGTAGGACCTAACTGCCTCTAAGAGCTTACAATTTGGAGTTTGAAAAAACATATTAGCTCCAAACTACAGAAAAGAAATGCCACTATAAAAATTTAAAAAATGTTTAATGAAGAATTGAAAATATATCAGGAAATGAATTTTAATCTATGTAATTATTTATAGAGGAAAATATTGAGACAGTTACTGTGATTGATTCTATAGAATACCAAAAGTAAATAACACATAGAAAATATCTTTTTAAAAACAGCCAAATTCAATTTTAATAGATGGAAACTAAAAACTGTGAGATGAAAATGATATTTTATGGAATTAGCAACAGATTAGATTAGATATTGAATAAGAAAAGATCATTGAACCCAGAGACATGGTATTAGAAAATATCCAGAAAGAAACAGAGCACAGAAGTAAAATTTTTAAAAATGAAAGTAAGCAGTACCTCAGTGCTGCAAGTGATACAAGTGATCATAGTGATACAAATGATCCAGTAAACATAGAGGAAGGCAAAATTTATTTGAAGAAATATTTCCCAAATTGAATAAAAACTGTAATAATAAAAAAAAAAAACAGTGACATTTCACAAAAGCTGATATAAGTAATTGATTACCAGCAGGCCCATACAACAGAAAATGTTAAAGGACATCTTTTAGGCAGAAGAAAAATGCTACTACGTGGACCCATGAACCTGCATAGAAGAAAAATGATCACAAAGTGATGGTAACTGCATGTGTAGTCCACTCCAATCCTGAACTTGGAAGAAAGCACTGGAAAGATTCTTTCTTCACAGAAGAGCAGTCTTTGATGTTCTGGGCACACTCCAGCCTCTGAAACTTTGTGCTTGCTCTTCCCTCCTTTACTCTAGATTTAAGAATAAATTGCTCCATCTCTTCATGCAAGTATCCTTTGCTTCAGCAGTATATTCTTAGAGAGACTTTCCCCATCAAATTAAAATAACACCCCCTATAATCTTCAAGACTTCATTCTGTTCTGCTTTAAATTACTTATCACTTCAACAAATTGTATGCTATCTAAAACTCTCCATTCCATTTTTGGACCTGGCTAGTGGTGATTTGTTCACTTTATGAAAGTTTTTCCAGCTGCTGCTTTATCATTCTATTTTCTACATGCATGCTATGCACCAAATAAAAATATTTTTAAACACAAAAGAAAAACACAATGAGACACCATCACATATCTATTGCTCTTGTTTAGTCACTAAGCTGTGTCTGACTCTGCAGCCCCATGAACTGCAGCATGCCAGGCTTACCTGTCCTTCGCTGTCTCCCTGAGTTTGCCCAAGTTCATGTCCACTGAATTGGTGATGCTATCCAACCATCTCATCCTCTGTTAATCCCTTCTCTTCTTGCCCTCAATCTTTCCCAGCATCAGGATCATTTCCAATAAGTCACACATATATTAGAATGAATGAAATATAAACATTGAGTTCACCAAGTATAGGCTTCCCTGGTGGCTCAGACAGTAAAGAATCTGCCTGCAATGTGGGAGACCTGGCTTCAATCCCTGGATTGGGAAGATCCACTGTAGAAGGGAATGGCTATCTACTCCAATATTCTGGCCCGGAGAATCCCAGGGACTGTATAGTCCACGTGGTCACAAAGAGTCAGACACAACTGAGTGACTTTCACTTCACCAAATATAGATGCAGATATTAGGTAATGAACATTCTTAGTCAATGTTGAAAGGAATTTTTAATTGTTCAAGATCTTGAGTTTTTAAAAATACTTCTAAATTGTTTTAAAACTATAAGACATTTTCCTAAAAATTTAAAGTTTACTATAATATAGCTATTTTATACCTAGGCATTTCCCCTAGTAAATTAAAACATATATTCACAAAAAGACTCATATACAAATGCTCCCTGTAGTTATGCTCATGAGAGCTAAGAACTGGGAATAAGTCATCAAATGGAGAATATTCATTAAGAATTGAGTGAAAAAATAATACACATAATAATATCTACATAGTGAATTCTACTCAATAATAAAAAGGAACAACCTTCTACTGATACAACAATTTGAAAAACCTCAAAATTATTATGCTGAGTGAAAGAGGTAACACAAGACATTGTAAACTATGTGACTCCACTTACATAAAATTATGCAAACCAACAGGCAATTTATAGTAAAAAAAAAAAAGGCAGATTGACAGTTTCAGAGAAAATGGATTACAAAAGATAAGATGGATTGCAAAAGAGTATGGAGAAACTTTTGAGATGATATAACCTATTATGTAACTTGATTGCTCCAAACTCATTAAATGAATGAGTTTGCTATACATAAATCAAATCTCATTGAAGTTCATTCAAAATTTAGTTTTCCTTGGTACTCTCTCTTTCAGACAGTTCTTATCTTCTGCACTTTTCCTTTTCTTCCATGATATTACCTATTCCTGGCACTAGACAGACACAATAAATTATGCATAGAACTTTTTCATATTTGGCTTCAAATTATGTACTAGTCCAAGTTAAACTTAAGTGTATCTTAGTCAAGTTATTTTTCTCTCAAAACTTCTACTATGCTAAGCAATTTATTTCTGTAGCTTCCAATATGTGACACTGTCTGTATTTAGCTTTCCTACTTTACCAGGGAAATGAAGTAGCAATATGCTAGGAATGGCTATTCATGGCCTGCCTGCAATTACCATTCAGAATCTCACAGATCACACTGAATTCCATCACCTGAAGCCTTCCTTTTGCCATATATGAGAAACCCATAAAAATGGTAATTGGAGAAAAGGCAGGATTTAGTAAATTCTGGAAGCAGGGCCTGCTCTCAGGGCATTATTACATAATGAGAGTTTGTTCTTGCAAAGTAAGGCTTTTAACTAGAAGCTTCATTTCCCAAATGTGGTCAGAAAGCTCGGCTGATACCGCAATGCAATCCTGCAGTCTTCCGAAAGGTGTTGCGTGGAGGCAAACAGATTTTTCTTCTATCTCATGCAATTCCATAAGTAGCCTAATTCATTTGGTTCTTCCTCTTAATCTATTGGTAGTTTCCTTGTGACTGAAAGCATCTTTAATATGTTGAAAACCAAACCAAAACAAAACAAACAATAAAAATAGAAGTCTTTTTCATTGAACTGTAGCTTCATTAAAAAAAAATAGTTCATTTATTTTAATTAGAGGCTAATTACTTTACAATATTGTAGTGGTTTTTGCCATGCATTGACATGAATCAGCCATGGGTGTACATGTTTCCCCAATCCTGAACCCCCTTCCCCCCTCCTTCCCCATCCCATCCCTGAGGATCATCCCAGTGCACTAGGCCTGAACACCCTGTCTCATGCATCGAACCTGGACTGGCGATCTATTTCACATATAGTAATATACATGTTTCAATGTTATTCTCTCAAATCATCCCACTCTCGCCTTCTCCACAGAGGCCAAAATTCTGTTCTTTACATCTGTCTTTTTTGCTGTCTCGCATATAGGGTCATTATTACCATCTTTCTAAATTCCATATATATGCATTAACATACTGTATTGGTGTTTTTCCTTCTGACTTACTTCACTCTGTATAATAGGCTCCAGTTTCATCCACCTCATTAGAACTGATTCAAATGCACAGACTAAGTCACAAAGAAACTGTGTGAAGGACAGGGAAAGCAAGTTTGGAGCAGTCAGATGTGGATTTGAATCCTAGCTCCACCAGTTTGCAGGGTGACTAGGAGTGAGTCACAGTCTATTAGAGCTTCATGCATTTTCCTCAGTAAAGTGCTGACAGGCAGCACGCCATTATAGTCATAAGGATAAGTATAATGTGCACAAAGTGCTAGATACAGCTTTTGTTTTTAATCCAAGATGTAGTCTATATTATGCAGGACATAGTCTATACACATCAATTATATCTTATATGGGAGAAACAGACATAGAGAACAGACGACACGGGGAGACGAGAAGACAGGGTAAGATCTACGGAGAGAGTAACATGGAAACTTGCTGCTGCCGCTGCTGCTGCTGCTGCTAAGTCGCTTCAGTCGTGTCCGATTCTGTGCGACCCCATAGACGGCAGCCCACCAGGCTCCCCCGTCCCTGGGATTCTCCAGGCAAGAACACTGGAGTGGGTTGCCATTTCCTTCTCCAATGCATGAAAATGAAAGTCCGTGTCCAACTGCTAGCGACCCCATGGACTGCAGCCCACCAGGCTCCTCCATCCATGGGATTTTCCAGGCAAGAGTACCGGAGTGGGGCGCCATTACTACCATATGTAAAATCGATAGCGGATGGAAATTTGCTGTATGTCTCAGGGAACACAAACAGGGGTTCTGTATCAACCTAGAAGGGTGGGATGGGGATGGAGATGGGGGGGGAGGTTCAAGATGGAGGCGACATATGTATACCTATGGCTGATTCATGTTGAGGTTTGACAGAAAACAACAAGATTTTGTAAAGCAATTATCCTTCAATTAAAACATAAATTAGTTAAAATTATATTTTATGTTAATTGTATCATAAAGAACAAATTTCAAATTAAGAGTTAAACATATTGGATATCAGTACATATATGGAATCTACAAAATGGTACTGATGAACCTATCTGCAGGGCAGGGATAGAGATGTAGATGTAGAGAATGGGCTTGTGGACACAAGGGAAGAAGGGAAGGGTGGGACGAATTGAGAGAACAGCACTGACATATATATACATGATCATGTGTAAAATACATAGCTAGTGGGATGCTGCTCTATAGCATAGAGAGCTTACCTCTGTGATGATCTAGACGGATGGGATGGGGGTGAGGTGGGAGGGAGGGGATATAAGTATAGAGAGCTGATTCACTTTATTGTACAGCAGACACTAACATTGTAAAGCAATTATACTCCAATTAAAAAATAAAAAACGGGTTTATTATGTTTCCACGTAAGGAAAAGGTATCATACTGAAAATATCAGGAGATAACTGACAGTTTTGAAAGAAAATACTGACTACCCCTATGAATAGTGCCAAATGCTGTGTGTGAGGAAAGCCAAATAGCTGCGAGGGAGAATGGTAAAGCATGACATTTTAAGATAAACATAAATGCAACCCAACCTGAAAAATTCAAATACCTTAGACTTACTTAAAGCAATTGTCAATTGACAGAAACTAATGATTGCAATAACCCTTAAAATTAATGAGTGTTACCCAGAGTTCATTCTCTGATTCAACACTAACTCTGAAGAACCTTCTTTTGTACTATGGTGAGAGGTAAGCCTTTGCTTACTTACAGTCTTACATTTCAGAAGTGATGGCTAGGACATCACTTTGGCAGCCGATTGAATTCCTTTGAACCTAATTTACCACATGGGGAAATCTTATTCTGGATTATTTTGTTTTATACTGGTGTGATAATCCTTCATTTTTTATAAAAAAAACACAACAATATATTTTCTTATATAATTTCAGAGTGTTTCCTGCAGTTAGGCCAATTTTTATGTTGTATTTAGAGGGATATTATAGGTAAAACTTCCAAAGCAGCATAAAGTATTCAAAAGCATTCACAATCTGTGAACTCAGATAGATGATAACTTGATTCCCAACCCTAACACGTACTTAGTGTATGATCACTTGTGTATCTACTTTGTTTCTTTACCTGTTAGGTACTTACCTCAAAGGGCTATTGCAGAATTAAGATAATATTTGGGAACTGTCTATATATTTAGCAGGCACTCAACAATCATAGCTCTCTTTTAGGATATCAAGGGGAAAATAAACCAGTTATCTTCTAAATGTTTCCTTTTCCCAATACTGTTTTGCTGATACTATATTAATATATTTATGTCCATTAATTTGTTACAAAATTGATTACTGTTGACAAGATAAATAAATCCCCTAGAGCTCTCAGAAATATCCACAGCAAAGAATAGTAACTATTGGCCCTCATGTTTCTAAGGACACAAAACTCACAAAGTTGTCGACAGGTAATTTAGTGCCCAGTGAGGTAATCCAGACTTGTCGCCTTCAGTGCTCCTTTCATGGGATGGATTGTGCTTTGCAGAATCAGCAAAACTGCTTGGCAAACTACTAGGGTTACATTACTCCTTCAGCTCTCAAGTCACTCTAAATGTTTTACGAAGCAAAGTCTTGAGGCTTTAACAGAACAGTGAATGCGCTCTCTCAGCAAGACACAACAGAAATATTAGAAAGATAATGCTAGAAATAGACAGTGACTTCTGAAGTGTGTTCCTTTTCAGAAATTCAGCCACAGAAAAGGAAATAAAAGCTCTTCTTCCACCTCTTCCTTCCTTCCTTCCTTCCTTCCTTCTTTCAACCAATTTTTTTAAAGAACATAAGTACTTAGCACTGTTCTGGACACAGGATATAGAAATACAACAGATGGAAGTTGATGTATCATAGGGGAGTCTGTGCAAGCTCAGTTGCTCAGTCCTGTCCAACTCTTTGCGACCCCATGGACTGTAGCCCACTATGCTCCTGTGTCCATGGAATTTTTCCAGGAAAGAATATCGGAGTGAATTGCCATTTCCTCCTCCAGGGGAAATTCCTGACCAAGGATCAAACCTATGTCTCCTGAGTTTCCTGCATTGGCAAGCAGATTCTTTACCACTGAGCCACCTGGGAGAACGCCTTCTATTATAGGGGAATCAGATACTAAATAAATAAACCATGAACTATTATTTCACACGGTGACGACTGCAGTGGAAAAAAAGTAAAATAAGGCCAAGAGGATAGGAACTCCTGAACAGGAGTGGCTTGACATAATCTATGTTTTAATAATAATAAATATATATTATGAGACCAAATTATGCAATTTCTAAAATCACTTTAGGGTGTAATTTCCAAGTGCATTTTACCTTTTCTATATGATCTGCTTTTTTTCATAAGAGAAAAAATAAAACTAATACTGAGCTCTTTCTATGTGGCTGGCAGTTTACAAATTTGATTACCTTCAATTTTCACAAACTCTGTGAGAAAGAAATTATTATTTCCATTTGAAAGACAAGGAAGCAACCCTCAACTAACTAAAAGCTTTATCCAAAGATACCTTGATAGCAAAAATAGAGCTAAGCTTCCAATTCAAAGTCCATTGTAATTTTTCCCACCATGTCATTAAAATCTTTTCCACTTGGCTGTGCAAAAGGTGATTAAACTAACTATGAAGAGTAAAAATTAATAAAGCACTTGTATTAGATTGAGAGTGTTATTATGTGTAAAATAGATAACTAGCAGGAAGTTGCTATGTAACAC
Organism: Capra hircus; assembly: GCF_001704415.2. NCBI lineage: Eukaryota > Metazoa > Chordata > Mammalia > Artiodactyla > Bovidae > Capra > Capra hircus. The sequence continues at coordinate 78,778,420 of NC_030809.1, forward strand.
AGGAAGCCCAGCCTAACACTCTGTGATAACCTAGAGGGGTGGGATGGGTGGGGTGAGGCTCAAGAGGGAGGGGAGATATATATATATATATATAAAATATATAAAATTATGACTGATTCATGTTAATGTATTGCAGAGACCACCCTTACATTGTAAAGCAATTATCCTTTAATACAAAATAAATAAAAATAAATAGATAGAGAGTGTTGGTATTGAGCAGGAGTTAACATGTAACGCTTTCTTTTCCTTATTCCTTTTAGTTCAGGCTTGCTAAAAGATTAGACTTTGTCTATTATAGAACTCTGTTACTATGAAACCAGATTCAGACAGGTTTCCATCTACTATTTACAGACAATTTGCTTCGTATATTCAAGATTTGCTCCATGGAGAATTTCTCCCAGTTCTTCCCTTTTCCCACAGGACTCTTAATTGCTCTGACACCTCCATGTGGTGCTTCCCCAGCCATGACTCAAAGACTTTAAATGACTGTATTTATTTCAAGAAAAACTCCAGTGCCTATAAAAACAGCATGTTCTCCTGTCGCACATCTGTTCTCTCTCTGAGTTTTATATCACCTCTTTGCCAGAGGTTTTACCTGCTACTTTAAGGGAGCTTGGTGTGTTCTGATTCCACTAGATTCTCATTCGTACTGAGTATAATTAGCTGAATATGTGGGGCATACTGATATAATTGCATGATCTTTGCCAGTTACTAGACTCTTCTGATCCTGAATGTCTTCATCTGTGAAAAGAAAACAGTAGTGTCTTCTTTGAAAGGTTTTCATATCTGTTTACTTTGCAAGAGCTTTTCCTTCCCTTTGGGTTAGCACTGCCTTTTCCTGGCATTTTCTTTTAATTATACTTTGGATTCAGTTCAGTTCAGTCACTCAGTCATGTCTGACTCTTTGCAACCCCACGGACTGCAGCACACCAGGCCTCCCTGTGCATCACCACCTCCCGGAGTTTACTCAAACTCATGTCCATTGAGTCAGTGATGTCATCCAATTATCTCATCCTCTGTCATCCTCTTCTCCTCCCACCCTCAATCTTTCCCAGCATCAGGGTCTTTTCAAATAAGTCAGTTCTTCACATCAGGTGGCCAAAGGATTGGAGTTTCGGCTTCATCATCAGTCCTTCCAATGAATATTCAGGACTGATTTACTTTAGGATGGACATTTTGGATTAGTGACACATTATTATTTTTTTCTCCATTTATATTTGTACCCAAACCTGTGTACTGTATTACTTTCTTATATTTCCTTTGTTCAGGACTCTTAATGACTTAGGGCATTAAACATGGAGAAGACAGCTGAATAGTTTTTGGTTTGGTATGTGTATTTGCATAAAATTTGACTCCATCTTGCCTTAAATGTGTTTTTCTAGTCAAATATCTTGACAGAGCCTTGGTTCAACTTAATGACTGTGTCACCACAATAATATGTCCCACTTGCAGTAAATAATAGCCAAAATAATATTAATTCTAAAGCACGGATATATTGGGTCAGGTTTAGTCTGCTGTAGAGTCAAATAAGCCCATAAAGTATGCTAAAGATTAGCCAGTCTTTCTCCATCTTGTAATTTTGCCATCTGATGCCTGTTGCCTCCAAAGTTATGATAATGGGGAGAAAAAGACATAGGAGATTCTTAAAAACACCTACCATGATATGTTCAGTTCTGCTAAAAATTCACTGACCAGGAGTCATAATATGGCTCCAATTTAATTGCAAGAAAATTCAGTGAGTACCACATTTCTACCTGAATAATATTATTTCTATCTCAGTAATGCATATCAGTTCCCCTATATGCTATCTGGATCCTACTGCTTCAAAGAAGACAAATCCCAGACTAACAGTTCTGTGTCTTACGGAATTTTATAGCAAACAATAAAACCCTAACAAAGAAATTCATGACCAGAACACAGAATATTGACAAAAGTTAGCCTATTTTAGACTAATAAGAGTAGAAAAATATAAATGAGCTATGTTTAATGACAGGAAACATATTATCCTCCTTACTAATAAGTATGCAGAAAAGTAACAATGATTTTTGTAATGGTGCACTATGGCATTTACTTTCTTTAGCAAATAACAACTCTCAATTAATTCATTAACTTCCATTAACTCTCAGCTACAATGCAGTGATAGTATTCTTCAAGATGAGAGTTTTAGTTACCAGAGTAACAACACTGCTTGCAAAATCCATATAGGCACTTAACAGTTTTAAAATTAGACTATCTCTTAAATCCACAGGAATGAATTTCTGAAATCTCAGAACTGTGGAGCTTCAATTTATGAACAACAACATCTAGACACCAAGTCAGGCTTTCAGTTGCTTCTTTTTTATCTTTAAAATAGACACAATTCACTGATTATCTCTAAACATTTAGAATCTTCTAAAATAAAACAGATTTAACAAGGATTGTCACAAAGTAATTGAACAATATTTGAATGGGAAAGAAAAGATAAAAGAGAAAACTGGCAAATATCCTTTAATGTAGAGTCAATAATTTAGAATTTTAATGTAGAGTGAATTCACTACAGAGATGTTTTTTCATTGGCATTACACACCAAAGAGGTCACAGTGAAAATGACAGATAAAGCAATTTCTGTGAACAGCCCAGATGATATGCATGTCTATGAAAATATATTTCATACAGTATGAATAAGCAAGCATTATTTATCTGCTAAGGCCCAACAGATTGTGACTGAATATTTTCAGTGTTTTAACTAATGATATGTTTTTTCTCATATTATTTTAAAATTGCAGTTGAATTTTTTCTGGTAGCTAAAAAATTATCTGTTTACAACAGAAAATTGGGAAATAAAAGCAGGAAAATAAAAACTCCAAGTAAAGTTTCAACAGCATACAATGCTTTGATTTGCTTACTTTTGACTTTATTCCAAAGGATCTATTAATTATATAAAAATTTAAGTCATACTATATATGTCTGACATATGATACACAGTTTTCAAAGCCTAAATTTTAGTGGTTATTTGACATACACCAACATAAATTCATATGTGGTGATATTTAATAGGTCCTATTTTGGATGTTTGAGCTATATCTAAAAATTTTACTGTATAATGAACTATACTGAACATATAAACACATAAGCCTGTACTCATATATCTCATTTATTTCTTGGGCTTATATTACTTCAAAAGGCAGTATTTTTGACTCTTAATAAGTACTGCCAAGCAGCAGTGACATTCTATAAACCAATCAAAATGAAGGTTTCATTCTTTAAAATTAATGAAATGTACTCATAGAATTTTGTTTATTGGCATTGAGAAATGAATGCTTTAATTTATAAAGAAAGTGTTATGGAGAAAGAATCTCACTGAATGGAGAAATGTAAGCTGTTTCCTAAATAAAAAGGCATTCCAAGATACAGCATGAAATAAGTGGACCAGGGAATGTGAAAACTGATGAGAAGCAAATTGCTTTAGGATGGTAATATATTCCTTCCAGAAGACAACTGTGAATAACTTCAATGGTAAGGTGAGGAAGAACCTCTGATTTATAGGATATGGGGACCTATCAGCATTTTAAGGAAGGTGATAAGTGAAGATTGTTTTGAGGAACAAGAAAAAAATATTGCAGAAGTGTTTAGACTTCTTAGCATGAGAGAAATACACAGTTTAAGAAGCATTTTAAAGAAAATTTATTCTTTTCCTTAGAATTAGTTAATGAAGCCACCCAATCAATACTGGCTGAGAAAAGAGCAGAGCATTAGGAACATAAAGTAGTATACCAAAACTATAAATGGGCTCAACTTTTTCATTCCAGTTTCATACATCTTGCCATTTTTTAGCCAGGTGCTGTGTGAAGCACTAGCAAAGGTGATTCCCACGTTGTGAGAATCCAGAGTAAAGGGAGAAGAAGAAGCAATTATTTACAAAGATTACAGTATAAGAATTGTAATAATAATGGGATATGATGGAATAAAATAACAGATAAATAACATGATGCCATAATGGAGATCTCAGATGGAACAAATCAGAGGACATGACAAACTATGAGGTGACATCAGGCTTTGTGAGGAGAGTCAATGCAGGTGACATTACACGACTAACCTGAAAGGTATCAAGGAGTCCGTCAAGAGGAAAGTTTTGCAGCAGGCATTCGGGGCTGCAAGGCAGGCACATTCAGAGTCAGGGAGGGGTAGAAGTGCGCGTGCATCCAGGGAAGTACCGTTATTTCAGTAGGGCTGTTGTTCTGGATTCACACACACTCAGATGGAAAGTTCTACCAGATTCATGTTGAAAACAAAGAGTTTACATTTTAACACATTGTGTCAGAAAGTCAATAAAAATGTTAAGCAGGAATTAATGAGATACACTGTGGTCTTGTCCTGTCCTATGTGTCACGCAGACACTTCTTCATATACACTCATAGGTAAGTAGCTTGTCTGAGCTCCGACCCTAGAATTACTTTGTAAAGACAGTCTCCTTGATTTTCTGCCTAAATATATTTATCTCCTGAACTTTGAGAGAAATATTTTAAGTGACAACATAGAGGAACTACCTTCTAAGTAGCTTGGGTAAGATGCTCCCCACACCTTACTCTATAGTAGATGATTATGGCATAAAATATAATAAACATCTCTTGAACTATAAAAAAGAATAATGCTTGTGTATGTGTGTTTAAACATATATAAAACATACTGTGAAACTTACTTTTTTCTTCTAAGATATAACATATCTTGAAATATCAACATGCATATAAGTGAATAATATATATAATATATACACATATAATTATATTAGATACATTCTACCTTAGGTGAAAAAAAATAATCATTTGTATAATATTGCTTATTTGTAAAAAAAAATAGGAAAGTCAATAAAAATATGTCTTAAATCACTTATCACTGCATCCAACATTTTGCATTTCTGAAAGAATATACCAGGAGTTACTAATATTAGTTACCACTGAGGAGTGGCAGTAAATAATCAGATTTTAAGAATAAGGAAATAATACAACTGACATTTTACTCTTCTATACTTCATTTTATATTTTGATCAGATAAATATGTTTACAGTTAAAAATTGTTTTACTTCATTATTATTATTACTGAGTGTTTAGATTGGAAGCATGTGAATGGAATGCCTCAAGTTCAAAATTCAAGATGTGCTTGAGAAGAATGTGTATGGCAATATTTCATAACAGGATTTTATATATGTCTATTAACCAAACTTGTGAATCATGTTATCCATAAAATGATAAGATACCAAAAGAGGAACTCCCCAGGTCAGTAGGTGCCCAATTTGCTACTGGAGATCAGGGGAGAAATAACTCCAGAAAGAATGAAGGCATGGAGCCAAAGCAAAAACAATACCCATCTGTGGATGTGACTGGTGATAGAAGCAAGATCCGATGCTGTAAAGAGCAATATTGCATAGGAACCTGGAATGTCAGGTCCATGAATCAAGGCAAATTGGAAGCGGTCAAACGAGATGGCAAGGGTGAACATCGACATTCTAGGAATCAGGGAACTAAAATGGACTGGAATGGGTGAATTTAACTCAGATGACCATTATATCTACTACTGCAGGCAGGAATCCCTCAGAAGAAATGGAGTAGCCATCATGGTCAAGAACAGTCTGAAATGCAGTACTTGGATGCAATCTCAAAAATGACAGAATGATCTCCGTTCATCTCCAAGGCAAACCATTCAATGTCACAGTTATCGAAGTCTATAGCCCAACCAGTAATGCTGAAGAAGCTGAAGTTGAACGGTTTTATGAAGACCTACAAGACGTTTTAGAACTAACACCCCAAAAAGATGTCCTTTTCATTATAGGGGACTGGAATGCAAAAGTAGGAAGTCAAGAAACACCTGGAGTAACAGGCAACTTTGGCCTTGGAATGCGGAATGAAGCAGGGCAAAGACTAATAGAGTTTTGCCAAGAAAATGCACTGGTCATAGCAAACATCCTTTTCCAACAACACAAGAGAAGACTCTACACATGGACATCACCAGATGGTCAACACCGAAATCAGACTGATTATCTTCTTTGCAGCCAAAGATGGAGAAGCTCTATACAGTTAACAAAAACAAGACCAGGAGCTGGCTGTGGCTCAGCTCATGAACTCCTTATTACTAAATTCAGACTCAAATTGAAGAAAGTAGGCAAAACTGCTAGACCATTCAGGTATGACCTAAATCAAATCCCTTATGATTATACAGTGGAAGTGAGAAATAGATTTAAGGGCCTAGATCTGATAGATAGAGTGCCTGATGAACTATGGAATGAGGTTCGTGACATTGTACAGGAGACAGGGGTCAAGACCAGCCCCATAGAAAAGAAATGCAAAAAAGCAAAATGGCTGTCTGGGGAGGCCTTACAAACAGCTGTGAAAAGAAGAGAGGTGAAAAGCAAAGGAGAAAAGGAAAGATATAAGCATCTGAATGCAGATTTCCAAAGAATAGCAAGGAGAGATAACAAAGCCTTCCTCAGTGATCAATGCAAAGAAATTGAGGAAAACAACAGAATGGGAAAGACTAGAGATCTTTTCAAGAAAATTAGAGATACCAAGGGAACATTTTGTGCAAAGATGGGCTCAATAAAGGACAGAAATGGTATGGACCTAACAGAAGCAGAAGATATTAAGAAGAGGTGGCAAGTATACACAGAAGAACTGTACAAAAAAGATCTTCATGACCCAGATAATCATGATGAAGTGATCACTCACCTAGAGCCAGACATCTTGGAAAGTGAAGTTAAGTGGGCCTTAGAAAGCATCACTACGAACAAAGCTAGTGGAGGTGATGGAATTCCAGTTGAGCTGTTTCAAATCCTGAAAGATGATGCTGTGAAAGTGCTGCCCTCAATATGCCAGCAAACTTGGAAAACTCAGCAGTGGCCACAGGACTGGAAAAGGTCAGTTTTCATTCCAATTTCAATGAAAGGCAATGCCAAAGAATGCTCAAACTACCGCACAATTGCACTCATCTCACATGCTAGTAAAGTAATGCTCAAAATTCTCCAAGCCAGGTTTCAGCAATATGTGAACCGTGAACTCCCTGATATTCAAGCTGGTTTTAGAAAAGGCAGAGGAACCAGAGATCAAATTGCCAGCATCCGCTGGATCATCGAAAAAGCAAGAGAGTTCCAGAAAAACATCTATTTCTGCTTTATTGACTATGCCAAAGCCTTTGACTGTGTGGATCACAATCAACTGTGGAAAATTCTGAAAGAGATGGGAATACCAGACCACCTAATCTGCCTCTTGAGAAATCTGTATGCAGGTCAGGAAGCAACAGTTATAACTGGACTTGGAACAACAGACAGGTTCCAAATAGGAAAAGGAGTATGTCAAGGCTGCATATTGTCACCCTGCTTATTTAACTTCTATGCAGAGTACATCATGAGAAATGCTGGACTGGAAGAAACACAAGCTGGAATCAAGATTGCTGGGAGAAAATATCAATAACCTCAGATATGCAGATGACACCACCCTTATGGCAGTAAGTGAAGAGGAGCTAAAAAGCCTCTTGATGAAAGTGAAAGAGGAGAGCGAAAAAGTTGGCTTAAAGCTCAACATTCAGAAAACGAAGATCATGGCATCTGGTCCCATCACATCATGGGAAATAGATAGGGAAACAGTGGAAACAGTGTCAGACTTTCTTTTTCTGGGTTCTAATATCACTGCAGATGGTGATTGCAGCCATGAAATTAAAAGACGCTTACTCCTTGGAAGAAAAGTTATGACCAACCTAGATAGTATATTCAAAAGCAGAGACATTACTTTGCCAACTAAGGTCCGTCTAGTTAAGGCCATGATTTTTCCTGTGGTCATGTATGGATGTGAGAGTTGGACTGTGAAGAAGGCTGAGCACCGAAGAATTGATGCTTTTGAACTGTGGTGTTGAAGAAGACTTTTGAGAGTCCCTTGGACTGCAAGGAGATCCAACCAGTCCGTTCTGAAGGAGATCAACTCTGGGATTTCTTTGGAAGGAATGATGTTAAAGCTGAAACTCCAGTATTTTGGTCACCTCATGAAAAGAGTTGACTCATTGGAAAAGAGTCTGATGCTGGGAGGGATTGGGGGCAGGAGGAGAAGGGGACAACAGAGGATGAGATGGCTGGATGGCATCGTGGACTCGATGGTCGTTTTTCTGAGTGAACACCGGGAGATGGTGATGGACAGGGAGGCCTGGAGTGCTGCGATTCATGGGGTCACAAAGAGTAGGACATGACTGAGTGACTGAACTGATAAACTGATAAAACTGATATTTGCTATTTTGTTGTTATTCAGTCACTTGGTCATGTCCTACTATTTGCAACCCTATTGACTGCATCACACCAGGCTTCCCTGTCCATCACCATCTCCTGGAGCTTTCTCAAAGTCACATCCATTGAGTCGGTGATTCCATCCAACCATCTCATCTTCTGTCATCCCCTTCTCCTCCTGCCTTCAATCTTTCACAGAATCAGGGGCCTTTCAAGTGAGTCAGCTCTTCACATCAGGTAGCCAAAATATTGGAGCTTCAGTTTCAGCATCAGTTCTTCCAATGAATATTCGGGATTGATTTCCTTTAGAATTAACTGGTTTGATCTCTTTGTAGTCCAAGGTACTTTCAAGAGTCTTTTCCAACACCACAGTTCAAGCAGCTTCAATTCTTTGGTGCTCAGCCTTCTTTATGGTTCAACTCTCACATTCATACATGACTACTTGAAAAATCTTAGCTTTGACTAGATGGACCTTTGTCAGCAAAGTGATGGCTCTGCTTTTTAAAATGCTGTCTAGGTTGGTCATAGCTTTTCTTCAAAGGAGCAAGCAGCTTTAAATTTCATGGCTTCAGTAACCATCTGCAGTGATTTTGGAGCCCAAGAAAATAGTCTGTCCCTATTTCCATTTTTCTCTGTCTATTTGCCATGAAGTGATGGGACTGGATGCCATGATCTTCATTTTTTGTTGAGTTTTCAAGCCATCTTTTTTACTCTCCCCTTTCACTTTCAGCAAGAGGCTCTTTACTTCCTCTTGGTTTCTGCCATAAAGATGGTGTCATCTACATATATAAGGTTATTGATACTTCTCCTTGCAAACTTGATTCCAGCTTTTGCTTCATCCAGCCTACCATTTCTCATGATATACTCTGTATATAAGTTAAATAAGCAAGGTGACAATATATAGTCTTGATGTAGCCATTTCCCAATTTTTAACCAGTCTGTTGTTTCATGTCCAGCTCTAACTGTTGCTCCTTGACCTGCATACAGGTTTCTCAGGAGGCAGGTAAGGTGGTCTGGTATTCCTATTTCTTGAGGAATTTTCCACAGTTTGTTGTGATCCACACAGTCAAAGCTATACTTCTATTCAATTTTTTAGGCTCTCTAATCTATTAGTTCATTAAAGATACATTAAAATATCACCATATGGTGACTAATTTATCGTTTCTATTAACTCTGCAAAATTTTATTTCATATTATTAAGATTTTATTAAGATGTTATTAAATATTGTTGGGTACTGCATATACAGGATAAATATATATTCTGGACGATTTGTTCAAGAAATTGCTGAATAATCCTTTTTTCTCCTGTCATTTTTAATTTTAAAACTCATACTTGATTTAATAATATCAAGTTTTTCTGTGGACATGAAGCAGTTGGAATTCTCATAAACCACTGATGGGAATGTAAATTTTACAGCCACCCTGGGACACTACAAATTTGAATATATCAGGTAAATTGAATATATGTATTTTTCATATGAGGCAATTCTACTCCCAGATGTATACTCAACATGGACATGTTCACTAAAGCAATATAAAGAAGAATATTCATGTTGGCATTTTTATACCTACAAATTGAAAACATCCCAAATATCCATCAACAGTAAGTGAGGTATATGAACTGTAGTAAATTTATACAATCAATATGATAGAGTGATAAAGATGAAGTCAGCCACATGAATGAATCCTGTGTACTTCATGTCAAATGAAAGAAGTAAACCCTAAAAACTACTTACGAGGAATACTTAATCACACAGAAGTAGAACATTCCTCAGCTTTAGGAATAAAGGAGGAGTAGTGTTTGAGAGACTGTATGAATAGTGGTTTTAAGAGTTGGCAATTACTTTTCCTTTGACCTTGCTGATAGTTATACAGGTTTTGTTTTGAGGTAATTTATTTACTAGTATGTATGTTTTTATGTACTTTCTTATATGGTTGTAATACTCAATAGCAAAAAAAGAAAGATTTTTGAGAAATAGATGAATATTTGCCAAACCATAAAATACATTTAACTCATCTGCTAAACCAACATACTTAATTTGAAAAAAATTAAAAAAAAGAGAGAATATTTCCTATTAAGTTAGAAATACAGGAAAAGTAGACCTTAACATTATTTTATAATCTTTATCAATGATGTTACACAGTGCATTCAGGCAGGAAAATAAACCTGACATTAAAAGCAAATGTAGAGGGACTTCCCTGATGGTTCAGTGGTTAAGACTTCCCTGGTCAGGGACCTAATATCCTACATGCCTCCTGGCCAAAGAACCAGAACATAAACAACAGAGGCAATATTGTAACAAATTCAACTTAGATGAAAAAAAAAAAAAAGGTCCACATCAAAAAAAAAAAATTTTAATGTGGAAAGGAAGAGTTAAATTTTCTATTTTCATAGACTATAATTGTATATGTGTGACATTTAAGAGGAAAACCTAAAAATTCAACAATCTAGTCACTAGGTATTAAATTGACAGACATCAATAGCTTTCATATGTAACATTTAGATGGCAAAATCAAAGAGAAGCTGCCATTTATCATAACAACAGAAACAAAAATTAAACTTCTAGAAATGTAGTAAATAAGTAAATATATATGTATATATATATATACACTTGTATATGTATATTTATATATATATATATGGAATGTTTTTTGTTTTAAAAGCACTATCAAAAGGCACACAATATGTTTTAAACAAATAGAATAAATATAATATTCTTGGATAAGAAGATTCACCGTTGTAAAATTCTCAGTTTACCTTGTTATTTTATGTTTAATGAGATCCCAATAAAATACTATTTTTGTTCTTTCAAGTCTATAGTTCATAAGGGAAAGAAGAACTTGGGAAAATCTCAAATAGAAGAGAAATAAGGAAGAGACTGCTACTTCCATATATATATATATATATATATATATATAATATGCTTTAAAAATTAAAACACAGTGTGCAGAGTTATTAGTAAACTGAAAAGCCAACATAAGAAAACAGAAATTCCAAAAATAGATTATAATGGAATCTGTACAGTTATTTATTTTATAGAAGTGGCAACTCAAGTCAGGCAGGAAAATGTAGTATTTATCTAACAGTGTTGAGAAAAGTGGAATAGCCATTTTTGAAACTAATTTTGATGTATGCTTCATATTGCATAGAAGGATAAATTCTAAATAGACTAAAGATTTAAATGTAGAAACAAATCTTTTAAAATACTAGAATAAAACATGAAGATATTCTTTGAAAATTTCAGGGAAGTATTTCTATGTCTCAAAATCCATGAAATATTACAATAAATAAATAAATTTACTGAGAGCATGATTTTTTGAAACAATTAAACAATAGACATGCTACCAAAATCATATTTTAAGCCCATCAGAAGACACATCTAGAAAGGGGACTAGACAAGTTAAAATTCAACCTGTTAGGAAAGTGTCAATAATCAACCACTTTCTTACCATTTATCAGTTCTGAGCATGGGCCCAGGATGAAGCATGACCTCATTAGAGGAACTCTACTAGGGAAAAGAGAGAGAGAAGGATTTGTGATGGTTGAGAAAGCTGGCATGACAGATTGTCAAGTAGAGAAGCCCTTTCCTCATAAGAAATTTGTTGAGATTTGTAGCCAAGCAGAAAGCTGGAGAGCTGAAGCATGTAGAAGGGCAGAGTGTAGTTTTGTGAACTTGTGGGGCTTCCCAGGTTGTGCTAGAGGTAAAGAACCTGCCTGCCAATGCACAAGACATAAGAGATGCTGGTTTGACCTCTGGGTCAGGAAGATTCCCTGGAGAAGGAAATGGCTACCTACTCCAGTATTCTTGCCTGGAGAATTCCATGGACAGAGGAGCCTGATGGGCTATAGTCCATACGGATGCAAAGAATCAGACACGATTGAAGTGACTTAACATATGCAGATGATACCACCCTTATGGGAGAAAGTAAAGAAGAACTAAAGAGCCTCTTGATGAAAGTGAAAGACGAGAGTGAAAAAGTTAGATTAAAGCTCAACGTTCAGAAAACTAAAATCATGGCATCCAGTCCCATCACTTCATGGAAAATAGATGGGGAAACAGTGGAAACAGTGGCTGACTTTATTTTTCTGGATTCCAAAATCACCACAGATGGTGATTGCCGCCATGAAATTAAAAGACGCTTACTCCTGGGAATAAAGTTGTGACCAACCTAGACAGCATATTAAAAAGCAGAGACATCACTTTGTCAACAAAGGTCTGTCTAGTCAAGGCTATGGTTTTTTCCAGTGGTTATATATGGACGTAAGAGTTGGAATATAAAGAAAGCTGAGTGCTGAAGAATTGATGCTTTTGAACTGTGGTGTTGGAGAAGACTCTTGAGAGTCCCTTGGACTGCAAGGAGATCCAACCAGTCCCTCCTAAAGGAGATCAGTCCTTGGTGTTCATTGGAAAGACTGAGGCTGAAGGTGAAACTCCTATACTTTAGCCATCTGATGCGAAGAGCTGACTCATTTGAAAAGACCCTGATGCTGGGAAAGATTGAGGGCAGAAGGAGAAGGGGACGACAGAGGATGAGATGGTTGGATGGCATCACCAACTCGATGGACATGGGTTTGGGCGGACTCCGGGAGCTGGTGATGGACAGCGAGGCCTGGTGTGCTGCAGTTCATGGGGCAGCACAGTTCTTCTGCAAAGAATCGAACACGACAAAGCAACTCAACTGAACTGATGTGTTTAGGATTCAAAGGCCCACTCAAAGAGGGGACCTGCTTTGAATACGTGAGTTTTCTCTCTTTAAGATGTGTATCAGATTCTTAGGTATTGTGTGTGGAGAATAAGGAGTTAAACACTGAACTTCCGAAGGGCCGAATCTAATATCTGGCAACACTCAACCAAAGGAGTCAGAAACCATGGCTTACAAAAACCAAAATCCCAGGAGGGTTACAGCTGAGGAAAAGTGGAAACTCTGGAGTAGATAGAATTTTACTAAAACCGTAATCTGACTCAAGCTCAACTCCTGGTTGATAAACGTTACCAGTACATTACCTTATTTGCCTAACAGAGACAAGGAAATCACTTTTTTATGGAAAATAATACTATCACGGTATCTCCAATGTTCTTCAACACATATACAGCACAGAATTAAATATTAAAAGAAATGTGGCGGCAAGGAATTATGATTGATTATCAAGAGAAGCAAACAACAGAAATAATCAATAACCATTTCTTCTTGGCTTTTCCCAGCTAAATACTCTGTGCAGCAAGGTTACAATGACTGGCCCATTTCTGCCCAAGGAGAGCTTCTTATTCTGATGGACAAGTTCTGCTTGATCATTATTTATCACCATGATTGAAGTTTGCTCAGAATTTAGTTGCAATCTGAGACTCGTCTTCCTGATTATATTTGTCTGTTCAGTCTGCTATACTGCCTACCATTGGCTGAGCTGCTTAAACATAGGAATGTATTTCTCACAAATTTGGAGGCTGGTAAATTAAAGATCAAGGTGCCAGCCAATTTGTGAGAACCCTCTTCTTGTCTTGCAGATAGATTCCTTCTCACAATATCCTCACATGATGGAGAGAAAAAGCTCTGACCTTTCTTTCTCTTCTTAGAAAGACACAAATTCCATCATGGGGGCCAAACCCTGATGACCTCAACTAAACCTAGTTATCTTCTAAAGGCCCCACCTTCAAATAACATCACACTGAGTATTAGTACTTCAACACGTGAACTTTTGGAGGACACAGTTCAGTCCAGAGTGATGATCCTTCCCTTTCTTCATTTATAGGAGTCAAAGCATCCTTCAGACTCTCCCTGTTTACACTTGCTTTTTCAGCCTGTTTACTCTTGTATCTCCAACAATAAATATCTTGTATATTTAATTCTGTCTTGGCATTTATTTATCAGAGAATCTGAAGGGCTTCCCTGGTGGCTCAGATGGTAAAGAATCTGCCTGCAATGCATGAGACCTGGGTTTGATCCCTAGGTCGAGAAGATTCCCTGGAGAAGGGAATGGTTACCCACTCCAGTACTCTTGCCTGGAGAATTCCACAGACAGAGGAGTTTGGCAGACTACAGTACATTGTGGTCTTAAAGAGTGAGACATGACTGAGTGACTAACACTCTCACTTTTTTGATGGCATCTATTTATAAAGAATCCAAAGGACACAGTGCAATACATATTAAAACCATCATTATGCTTTTTTTTGGAGCCTCATATAAAAGAGACCAAGAATGCTGAGCTAATTTTAATGCAAGTTTGGAAAAAATGTCAAATGAACAAATCTGATATATATTTTTAAATGACAGTTTAGCTGCTCTAAGATGAAATATATAACATATTTGCTGTTTTGAATTATCAAGGCCATTGCTGTCCTCTCTGGCTTAGAAAACTGAAAACTTTCTGCAAGAGATATGAGGACCAGACTTTCAGAAATGAGTTGTTGAAGGTGAGCGAGGTAGTAAGCAGTCTACTCACATCATATCTGTCAGAATTCAATTCCCACTACAATATAATTGAATAGCTCTAACCTTCCTGACGAAAATTCCCTTGGAGCTTAACTCCATAATGTTCATTTTCTCCCACCATCTGTTGATAGCAATGTGCTACCAGTCTCTGAGGCTACTAGCCTGCAATCAGTAGTTTCTGCCTTACAGAACTGCATGAAAACATTTCCAGAGTCCTGGTCTTGGTCTCAGGAGATACATGGACATAGCGATGCAGACATGCCAGTCACCGATAAATAAAGAATCTGTACAACTACTCTAGATATCCTTGTCCACTAGTTCTTGCTAAGCATACTTCATCAACTATAGCAATAGGTAAACCATCATTAATTTGAAGAGTAAGCTAACACACAGGTTCAGGCTGTCAACTGAAATACAAATCAGAAGTATACATTAAGCTTTACTTTAAAAAAGTCAAAATACTGATGGACGAAGAGGCTCGTACAAAGCAGAAAGAAACCTTGAATTTTCAAGGCAGATCCCCAGATTTTTCCTTTCTGTGTCAGACATGTGCTTCAGGTACAGATAAAAGGAGATCTTTAAGTGTGACTCACGGATTTCCTTAGACAGCAGCAAGCACTTAAAGAGGGCTGTGGAGCTCTTACAACACTCTCATTGGAGCCTGGCCCCATGGTTCCTGCTTCCTATTACTATAGGCAATAAGGAGCCAGAAGCGTCCTATTAAGAGCTTTTACTACATAAATATCTTTCCCCTAGCAAATATCTTTGGTCAATTTACCTGAAGGCCCAGTTGATAAGGAGCTTAAATTTGATCACCTGCATTCCTTGTCTCATGGGAACATGTCCTTGGCTGCCGCCTACCTAAAGGGCATGAATGTACCAAGGGTAACTGGCTCAATACTATCTTCCTGTGAATAACAGATGTAAGAATGTGGGGAAAGAAAGAAATAATTCCAAAGGAAATGGCTGATAAGGGAAGAGAAACAGATCATAAAGAAATATAAAGGAAGACAGAATTTATTGACTATCAGAGGGAGAGTGGTTTATTCAAAAGATATAGAACCTGGGGAAGTAGATAGGGAAACAGTGGAAATTGTGAGAGACTTATTTTTGAGGGCTCCAAAATCACTGCAGATGGTGACTGCAGCCATGAAATTAAATACGCTTGCTCCTTGGAAGAAAAGCTATGACCAACCTAGACAGCATATTAAAAAGCAGAGATATTACTTTGCCAACTATGGTCCATCTAGTCAAAGCTATGGTTTTTCCAGTGGTCATGTACGGATGTGAGCAGTGGACTATACAGAAAACTGAGCACCAAAGAATTGGTGCTTTTGAACTGTGGTTTTGGAGAAGACTCTTGAGAGTTCCTTGGACTGCAAGGAGATCCAACCAGTCCATTCTGAAGGAAATCAGTCTTGAACATTCATTGGAAGGACTGATGATGAAGCTGAAACTCCAATCCTTTGACCATCTGATGTGAAGAGCTGACTCATTTGAAAAGACCCTGATGCTGGGAAAGATTGAGGGCAGGAGGAGAAGGGGAGGACAGAGGGTGAGATTGTTGGATGGCATCACCAACTCAATGGACATAAGTTTGAGTAAACTCTGGGAGTTGGCGATGGAGAGGGAGGCCTGGCATGCTGCAGTCCCAGACACGACTAAGCAACTGAACTGAACTGATAGAACCTGGACTTCATGGTTAGGCTCTGTTTTTGTTCAGTTGTCAAGTCTTGTCCTCCTCTTCAAGACCCCATGGGCTGCAGCACTCCAGGCTCTTCCCTGTCCCTCACCATCTTCTGGAGTTTGCCCAAGTTCCTGTCCATTGAATCGGTGGTGCCATCCAAACATCTCATCTTCTGTCACCATCTCCTTCTGCCTTCAGTCTTCCAGTATCAGGGTCTTTTCCAATGAGCCAGTTGTTCTGATCAGGTTAGGCTCTAGTTTCCATCTTAGTATTATCATTATTATCATTATTATTTATTTTTCTCATGCAGTTTAACCTCTATGGGCTTGAGCTTCCTCAATAATAAAGTGGTGATGATATTTTTCCACAAGATGGTTATGAGGATCTGCTGCTAAGTTGCTTCAGTTGTATCCAACTCTGTGTGACCCCTTAGACGGCAGCCCACCAGCCTCTTCTGTCCCTGGGATTCTCCAGGCAAGAATAGTGGAGTGGGTTGCCATTTCCTTCTCCAATCCATGCCTGAATGCTACGTCACTTCAGTCATGTTGACTCTGTGCGACATTATGGACTGTAGCTGACTAGGCTCCTCTGTCCACGGGATTTTCTAGGCAAGAATACTGGAATGGGTTGACATTTCCTTCTCTATATGAAACCTTATGTGAAGGTGCCAGTTATCAGGTAGGAGCACATTAAAAAAAAACATTAGTCACTCAGTCATGTTCAACTCTTTGGAGCCCCATGGACTGTAGCCTGCTAGGCTCCTTTCCATGGAATTCTCCAGGCAAGAATACTGGAGTAGATACCCATTCCTTTCTCTAGGGGACCTTCCTGAACCAGGGACCAAACCCGGGTCTCCTGTATTGCAGGCAGATTCTTTACTGTCTGAGCCACCAGGGAAGCCCCATATATTTTCTTAATTTACTTTTTAAAGAAGCAGAAGATAATACTTTTTTGGAATTTTTTGTCCTTTTTTAATGGACATAACACAAATGTCCCAAATATCTGCCAACTATTTTTGTATGCTTTACCTGTTCTCAAAATACATGTTAGGTTCCTTTAGGGAAATGTAATTGTGTAGATGTTTATACTCTAAAGAGGTTAGATGTCAACTCTACTGCAGACTATTTCTATAAAAGTTACATTTATATAATGCTTTTAACTAATGCTACCTCTCTGAACACTAGAAAAGCATCAGGAAGGTCAAAATTTATAAATTAGGGGTTGGGGAGAGGCCAACTAATTAATTAGCTTTATTTCAGTTCTTCCCTCTATTTTACAGATGATAGACATATTTGTGTGACTTACAGCACATGCTAGAGCTATATCTAAGAAGGTTCCTCTCTCAGAATATGCAGCTTTCTTGCTAAATCCCAAAGTCTGACTGCTTTTGAATGAAATGAAAAAGAATCTCATGCTCTATCACTGATGGACAGAAGTCAGGCGCTAATGTAACTCAGTGCATTGTGGCAAGGTCTCCAACATGACAGTTGTTCTCATGCCTTAGGGAACAGTAAAAAGAAAAAGCAGTGCATGAGCTTGTGATCAAATTGTTGCTATTTTCCAGACATGCTTCCTAGATTGGGTCACATTGAAAAGCAAGTGGTCTCTCTAGGTATGCGGATTTTTATGTGCATACAAATCTATTTTGAATCTTGTAACACAGCTCATCTAATTAAATTTCATATCAGGGTAGTAGGGATGCCATCCCGAAGACAGGGAACTAACAGTATAGGTTGCACTGCTCTCACCTAGACTCTCCAAGACTTTCAGCAGAGATGTGCACAACGCTGTGATTCAGTCTGTCTACAGAAACAGTTTGTCTTTGGACCAGTCCGGCCACCAATAATTTGGCACTAATTTCAAGCTACAGTGGACTTGAAATTACTTCCTTGCCTTATTAGATTTTAAATCTGTAAAAAATGAAAATTCTTTCATGGCAGGAACCTCACAAAAATGAAAATCTTATAATTTCTTTTTTCTGGTCAGGCTTCTTGCATACTCTACTGACTTCAAATTAATCATTCTCCCATTAAGTAATGCCCTTCTGATGAGCATGGCATCAGACTATTGATTAACTGTGGTAATTGAATGCCATGATGAGGAAGTCATATTCTGCAGAAGAAATGAGACTAGAATGTGTTCACAACTCAGGCACTTAGTTGAATCCCTGTGCTTTAAAAAAAACAAAACAAAACAAAACAAAAAAACTGATAGTCTATATTTTGAGCAGTTTTAGTTTTATAAGAAAATTGAACAAATAGTACAAAGAGTTCTTGTATACCCCTTCTTTCCCCTCTCACATTATCCCTTATTAATATCTACCTAATAACTAATGATAGGTCTTTTCTCAAATATATATTCTGCAAATACTTTCCCCCAGTATTTGGTTTGCCTATGTATTGTCAGAACTATGTTTTTTATAGAACAGAAGTTTTCATTTTAATGACATGTAACTGATTATTTTATTCATAGATCATGCTTTAGGTGTTGTATCTAAAAAGTCATTGCCAAACCAAGGTTATCTAGATTTTGTCCTATGTTATCTTCTAAAAGTTTTATGTTTTTCTGTTTTATATCTAGAACTATGATCTATTTTGAGTCAGTTTTTGGGAAGGGTAAAATGTCTGTGTCTAGATTTTTTTTTTTTTTTGCATGAAGACATCCACTTGTTCCAGCAATATTTGTTAAAAAAATATCCTTTTCTCATTAAATTATCTTTGATCTTTGACAAAGATCAAATGACTTTATTTGTATTGATTTGTTTCTGAATTCTCTATTCTGTTCCATTGACCTGTTTATTCTTTATCAGTACCATATTATCTTGATTATTGTAGCTTTACAGTAAACCTTGGAATCAGGTAGTGTCCGTTCTCTGATTTTGTTATTCTTCTTCTATATTTTGTTGGCAATTTTGAGCCTTTTGTCTTTTACACATGAACTCCTGAATTAGGTAAAATCCACAAAATAACTTGGTGAGATTTTTAGTAGGACTGCACTGTACAGATAAAACAAGTTGGGGATAACTGATTTCTTGACAGTATTGTCCTTTTATCATTGAACACAGGATATCTATTTATTTAATTCTTTGATTTTCCTATCAGAGTTTTGTAGGTTTCCTCATGAAGATATTGTACCTATTTTGTTGAGTCTTGCCTGGATATTTCATTTGGGAGGACATGCTAATATAAATAAAAACACAGTTTTGATATAATTGGTGATATATGTGCACGCATGCTAACTCACTTCAGTTATGCGCAGTTCAGCTGAGTCATGTCCAACTCTTTGCAACCCCATGAACAGGGAGGCACGCCAGGCCTCCCTGTCCATCACCAACTCCTGGAGTTCACCCAAACTTATGTCCATTGAGTCGGTGATGCCATCCAACAATCTCATCTTCTGTTGTCCCCTTCTCCTCCTGCCCCCAATCCCTCCCAGCATCAGGGTCTTTTCAAATGAGTCAGCTCTTCGCATGAGGTGGCCAAAGTACTGGAGTTTCAGCTTCAACATCAGTCCTTCCAATGAACACCCAGGACTGATATCCTTTAGGATAGACTGGTTGGATCTCCTTGCAGTCCAAGAGATGCTCAAGAGTCTTCTCCAACACCACAGTTCAAAAGCATTTATTCTTCAGTGCTCAGTTTTCTTTATAGTCAAACTCTCACACCCATACATGACTACTGGAAAAACTATAGCCTTGACTAGACAGACCTTTGTTGACAAAGTAATATCTCTGCTTTTCAATATGCTGTCTAAGTTGGTCATAACTTTCTTTCAAAGGAGTAAGTGTCTTTTAATTTCATGGCTGCAATCATCATCTGCAGTGATTTTGGAGCCCAGAAAAATAAAGTCAGCCATTGTTTTCACTGTTTCCCCATCTATTTGCCATGAAGTGATGGGACCGGATGCCATGATCTTAGTTTTCTGAATGTTGAGCTTTAAGCCAACTTTTTCACTCTCCTCTTTCACTTTCAGCCAGAGGCTCTTTAGCTCCTCTTCCCTTTCTCCCATAACGGTGGTTTCATCTGCATATCTGAGGTTATTGATATTTCTCCCGGCAATCTTGATTCCAGATTGTGCTTCCTCAGGTCAAGCATTTCTCATGATGTTCTCTGCGTATAAGTTAAATAAGCAGGGTGACAATATACAGCCTTGATGTACACCTTTTCCTATTTGGAATCAGTCTGTTGTTCCATGTGCAGTTCTAACTGTTGCTTCCTGACCTGCATATAGGTTTCTCAAGAGGCAGGTCAGGTGGTCTGGTATTCCCATCTCTTTCAGAATTTTCCACAGTGTATTGTGATCCACACAGTCAAAGGTTTTGGCATAGTCAATAAAGCAGAAATAGATGTTTTTCTGGAACTCCCTTGCTTTTTTGATGGTCCAGCAGATGTTGGCAATTTGATCTCTGGTTCCTCTGCCTTTCCTAAAACCAGCTTGAACATCTGAAATTTCATGGTTCACATATTGCTGAAACCTGGCTTGGAGAATTTTGAGCATTACTTTACTAGTGTATGCAATGAGTGCAATTGTGCAGTAGTTTGAGCATTCTTTGGCATTGCCTTTCTTTGGGATTGGTATGAAAACTGACTTTTTTCTAGTCCTGTGACCACTGCTGAGTTTTCTAAATTTACTGGCATATTGAGTGCAGCACTTTCACTTCAGTTATGTTCAAGTCTTTGCGATTTTATGGATCATAATCCTTCAGGCTGTCTTTCATTGGCAAGTAGGTTCTTTACCACTAGAGCCACCCAGAAAGCCCCATAATCAGTGGTATATAGGATATCAATCAACTTCTGAATATTAACTTTGTGTCCTGAAACATCATTGTAATTGCATACTAGTTTCTGGAGATTTTGGACAATATTCCTTTCTTCCAGATTTTCTATATAGGCCGTCATGTGATTTGTAAAGAAAGGTGGTTTTGTTTATTTCTTCTGAATATATGTGTATTTTATTTCCTTTTCTTTTCTTACTGTATTAGCTAAGATAGCCACTAAAATGATGAACAAGAGTTTGAAAAGGAACATCCTTGACTTGTTTCCAATTTGAGAGAGAAAGCATCTCATTTTGTATCACTAGGCATAAAAATAGCTGTACATTTTTTGTAGGTGTTCTTTATGAGGTTTAGGAAGTTGCCCTCTATGTCCAGTTTGCTGAGAGTTTTATCATAAATAGGTGCTTTTTCTGCATCAAATGATATGGTTATATGATATTCCTTTTTAACCTGTTGATATGATGGGTTACATTACAGTTGACCCTAAAACAACATGTATTTAAACTGCATGGATCCCCTTACATAAGGATATTTTCCAATAAATACATTGAAAAAATATTTTGGAGATTTGTCACAGTTTGAAAAAAAAAACTTACAAAGAACTCAGTAGTCTAGAAATATCAAAAAATAAGGAGTTACTTATTCATGGAAGCATAAAATATATGTAGATACTAGTCTATTTTGTCATTTACTACTATTATATACATGAAAGTCTACCATATAAAGCTAACATTTATCAAAACTTACACAAATAAACACTTACAGACCATACATGACAGCATTCACAGTTGAGATAAATGTAAATATATAAATATGAAGTATTAAATCACAACTGCATAAAATTAATTGTAGTATCTACTTTACTATTGTAATAATTTTGTAACCACTTCCTGTTGCTATTCTGGTGAGCTCTAATGTTGCAAGTATTCTATAAAATACCTTGTGGCACTAATCATCTCTGTGTTAGCATTTTCCCTCCAGTAAATGCCATATTGCAGTAAAACATGATCTCTCACTGTTCTCACATATTTTTCATTATGTTTAATGCCATATCAGGGGCTTCTGTGGTAGCTCAGCTGGTAAAGAATCCACCTGCAATGCAAGAGACCCCAGTTCTATTCCTGGGTCAGGAAGATCTCCTGGAGAAGGGATAGGCTACCCAATCCAGTATTCTTGGGCTTCCCTAGTGACTCAGATGGTAAAGAATCGACCTGCAATGTGGGAGACCTGGGTTAGAAATAGTATTGGCTTAAAAATGTGATGGTAACAGAAGAAGCAGCTTCTGCCCACCAAGAGGCAGCAGATGCATTCTTAGACAACATTAAGAAAACCATCGAGGAGGAGATCTGCTTGAACAGGTTCTTAATGCAGATGAAAGTGCCCTATTCTTGAAAAAAAAAACACCACAGTGAACATTTATTATTAGGAAGAGCAGTGAGCCCAGGATTTAGAGCAGGAAAGGATAGTCTAAATGCAGTTTTGTAGTCAGGCTTATGCTCAGGACTGCCCTTATCTATAAAGCTGCTATCTTCTAGATTTTTGTAAGGAAAACGTAACAGCAGTCACTGTTTTCTGCTTGCACAAGAAGTCCTGGTCAGGACTTTTTCTGAATTGTTTCCATCAATGCTTTAACGTTCCATCAACCTTTGAAGGGAGGTACCTTGCCAGTAAAAAGTTTTACTGTCAAAGTTTTAAAGTTCTTTTGATATTGGACAATGCCTTTGGCCACTCAGCACTTCATGAGTTCAACACCAAAGGTGTCAAAGTGGTCTACTTGCTCCAAAACACAATGTCTCTAATTCAGCCTCTTAAATCAGGGGATCATGAGGACCTTTAAGGCTCACTGCATGTGCTATTCTATGGAAAGGATTGCTAACGCTATGGAGAAGTAGCCCAATAGAGAGAACATCATGAAAGTCTAGAAGGGTTACACCATTGAAGATGCTAGCCCCAAACAATAAATTCCTACTGGAGAAAACTGCGTCCGGATGTTGAACATGACTTCACAGGATTACAGCTGAGCTAATTTAGGAAATCATGAAAGAGATTATGTATATGGAAAAAAAAAATGTTGGGCATAGAATTTTGACTGCACAGGTGGTCAGCATCCCTAATCCCACATTGTTCAAGGGTCAACTTTAATTGATTTTCAAATGTTTAACCAGCCTTGTATATCTGAGATAAAGCCCACTTGGTCATGGTGTATAATTTTTTTACACATTGTTGAATTCAATATGTTATTATTTCATTGCAAATTTTTGCATCTATGGCCATGATTTCCTATTAATGGATTTTTATTAAGTTAGATTATTAGCTATCAGATTTTCTGTATATAGATTTCCTTTCTATTATTCCCATATCTTCTTTTGAGATTAGAGTAAGGCTGGCCTCATAGAATGAGATAAGAAGTCTTTCCTCTGCTTCTATTTTCTGCAAGATATTATAGACTGTGGTAGAATTTCATCCTTAAATGTTTGGCAGAATTCACCAGTGAACCTATCTGGGCCTAGTTCTTTCTGTCTCAAAGTTAGTTATTTTTTCCATTTCTCCAATAGATATGGTCCTACTATTTAGATTGTCTATTTTTCTTTGTGTGAATTTTGATAGGTTGTGTCTTTTTTGGAACTTGTTCATCAAGTTGTCAAATTTGGAGGCATATAGTTTTTCATATTTCTTTATCAGTCTTTTAATGTATGTTGAATAAGTAGTGATGGCTCATCTTTCATTTCTGATATGAATAATTTGTATTTTTTTTTTTTCTAGTTAGGTGGTTATTTTATCTTAGGGCTTTTTTTTCCTTAGGGCTTTTTTTTTCCACAGTTATATTTTTTTCCCATTCTCAAGAGAGAGGGATAAAAATTTGTGTTGTGGAAAGGTACTGGTCCTTTTATCACTGTTGGTGAACAATGTGAACAACAGATGAGAAGGAACCTAATCACTGTCACCAAACCCAGGTGTAAAGTATGTGGAAATTGTGTGTGTGTGCACCAGGCTCCTCTGTCCGTGGGATTTTTCAGGCAAGAACACTGGAGTGGGTTGCCTTTTCCACCTCCAGGGGATCTTCCCAATTCAGGGATCAAACCCACATCTCCTGCGTCTCCTGCATTGGCAGGTGGATTCTTTATCACTGAGTCACTTGGGAATCCTGTATGGAAATTAGGGGAATAATATTAGCTAGTGGGTTTTTGATGGCCTACTAAGTGCCCACAACAATAAATGGAATGCAATTTCCTTTCCCATAAAATTCAACAACTATCAACAATGAGTATTAAGCTTATTTTACAGAGAAAATTCATACTCAGATAAATTAAAAAATACTTTCTGAGTTACAAAAGAAAAAGACAAGAGTGATGAGGCAAAATTTTGAACCCATGTCTTTCAGGCTTCATAACTTATCCTCTTTCAGTGATGTTTGTTTCCTGGGGTGATTCAACCTCTATTGTCCTGAGCCCTGAGGGAAAAAGCAAAAGCAAAGTCTGTATCATTTAGCATAATATAAAACAGATGATACACTTTATATTATGAGAAATATAGCTGTTTATTTACCTATTAAGTTATTTTAATACTTCTGCTTACTCCTAGGGCTGAAGTTTTGGTGAAAGAAAAAGCAACCTGTCAGTAAATTATGAGTATATTTATAAAGTTTATTTGAGAGTATAAGTCATTTTTACCAAAAAGTGGCATGTGTTACCAAGAAATCAATAAACAAATAAGTTTGATAAAATATATTAATGATATGTCTAGAATTCTCCCTAGTTATGTGCTATTTCATGTCATTAGTGCAGCCAGTAATCATAAATTAAGCACAGGAAAAAAAAAGCCAGGTGTCTTAGGGTCATTCTTTTTACTGATGTATCATTATTATTTTGGTTTGTGACAGCTACAGTATTAGTGGCTATTAGATACATCCACTTAAGTCATTTCTAGAAACACAATTCTTTCAGTAGGTATGGTTTTAGGGTACTTTTTTAAAAAAGCTTCTGCAATAAATTTGAGGAAGGAACAGACTAAAGACCACAGAATACATGTTGAGCACAGAGAGTACAGGATGAAAAAAAGATTTCTGATAATGAAGTGATTATGATTAATTTTCATTCATATAAATCTTTTCATACATTAGAAGTGCTTCTCCTAAGTTCTTTATTTCAACTTCTATTAATTTCCTTTTACATGGATGTCTGAGAAACAGCGGGCATGAGGGCCCAAGGCCTGCATTTTAAGACACTATTCCTCATCACCATGCCTGTCAAAACAGCAGTCAAGAGAGAGTTAATAGAAGTCAGAAATACATGCTGGGAGGAAGGTAGAGAGAACAGGAAGCAGAGAGAGAGAGAGAAAGGAAGAAAAATAAACAAACAAGATGGCTTTAGAAGCTACGACTTTTTCCTCAGAGAGTAGAATTACATTTTCCATCTGATTGTTTTCAGGCTTTTCTTGTATGAAATAGGCGCAATGCTGATAAAAGGGGTGCATGAGGAAGTATGGTGACTCCCTCATCCAGTTATTTCCATGTGTAACTACATGCCTGGGAGAGGGAACCAATCTCCTGAATGCGGCATGGTAGATCTATATCATTTACCACACGGAGTACTGCTTGATTTGATTTTTTAACTCTGATAAAAAGCTTGTAATTTCTACACTGTCATAGGAAAACTTCCCATGGCATTTTGTAAATCCCAGTGAACATAGCTGATTTCATGTTTTCAACAGTCTGTCAAGCTTCTGACAGTTGGAACTCTTCGCCTCTGGAACACTGGAAAAACACCATGTTGGAATATTATGTTGGGAAATTAGTGAGCCAGTTTAGGGTTCGGAGAGGCATGAGAGCAGATTCCTCTACAGCTGCACATATAAGAATGATGGCTGAGGGCCTGACTCCCAGGGTTAAGATGTCTGGGAACAAATGTTTCTCAGTGTCAGAGTGGTCTAACTAGTCTTAAGCAGGAAGAGTTTAAAAATTCCGGTGCCTCAAGGTCTTCACTGCTGCTGCTGCTAAGTCGCTTCAGTCGTGCCTGACTCTGTGTGACCCCATAGACGGCAGCCCACCAGGTTCCCCCATCCCTGGGATTCTCCAGGCAAGAACACTGGAGTGGGTTGCCATTTCCTTCTCCAATGCATGAAAGTGAAAAGTGAAAAGTGAAAGTGAAGTCGCTTAGTCAGGTCCAACTCCTAGCGACCCCATGGACTGCAGCCTACCAGGCTCCTCCATCCATGGGATTCTCCAGGCAAGAGTACTGGAGTGGGCAAGGTCTTCACTAGAATAGTAAAATTAGTATCTCTGAGATGGGGCCTAGATCTTCACACACACATACACACATAGATGCATATATATATATATATTGCATATAATCATATGTTGATGCTAAGTCGCTTCAGTGGTGTCAAATCTGCATGACCCTATGGACTGTAGCCTGCCAGGCTCCTCTGTCCATGGGTTTCCCTAGGCAAGAATACTGGAGAGGGTTGCCATGCCCTCCTCCAGGGGATCTTCTTGACCCAGGGACTGAACCCACATTTCTTATGTCTCCTGCATTGGCAGTCTGGTTCTTTACTAGTGCCACCTTGGAAGCCTGTATATTTGACTTTAATATATAAGCAAGGCTTTGAACAAAATTTCTGAGACATTAACAAGAAAACAATATCAGTTTGATATGGGCTGATGAAAATTGGGAGCTGAGCCCAAGGTGTATCAAATACTGGTTGAGGTCTATCTCCAATCAGATATCTTCTGGACTCTTAGCAAGGGTCCATATATTGTTCTTGGGGTGATTCAATGAGAAATTGTGTTTTGAGGTAAACAGCGTCTCCAAGGAGGAAAGGGAATCAGTCATTCAAACCGGCTTTCAGAGTGGGTATAATCTGCATTCCCGGTACTCCCCCCTCACCCCTCGCCCCACATAGTCAGTGTTCTATTTCACCCTGGAACAAGTGTTCTACAAAGTACCACCTGTATGTCTAATCTGTCCTGCTGCTTGGTTCTGCATGGCCCATGAGCCAAGGATAGTGTTTACATTTTTACTGTTAAAAAAAAAGATCAAAAGAGGAATGCTATTAATACTTTGTGACATAGAAAGATTCAATATTCATAGATCAACTTTTATTGGATCATGGCCACGCTCATCTGTTTGCACATTGACTGTGGCTATTTTCACATTGTCTGTGTCTGTTTTCACACTATAGTGCAGAATTCAATAGTTGCACAGTGTTCAAGAGACTGTATGGCTCATCAAATTTAAAATATTTACTATTCAGATCTTTCATTAGGTTTCTATCACTACTGTAACAAATGATCACAAAGTTCAGCAGCATGAAATAATACAAATCTATCCTCTCAATGTTCTGGAAGCTAAAAAGTCCAAACTCAAGGTTTTGGGAGAGCTATGCTACCTCCAGAGACTTTAAGACTCCATTCTCTGCTTCTTCCAGCTTCTGGTGGCTCCAAGTGTTCCTTGGCTTTTGGCTATCACTCCAACCTCAGCTTTGGTTTTTACAAGGTCTGTCTCCTTGGCGTTTCCCTTTAGAATAGACACCTGTCATTGGACTGAGGGGATAATTCAGGATGATCTCTTCTCAAGTCTCTTAATTACATATGCAAAAAAATATTTCTTTCCAAAGAATATCACATTCACTTTCCAATTAGACATAGCTTTGCAATGGGACATTATCTAACACATGAGATCCCTTTATAGAAAAAGTTTGATTGTCCTGGTCTAGAATTTTAACTCTCAGTTATGGGAAATGAGAATGTAGGAGGAAGGATGGTAAATTGTTAGTACTTTTACATTTTTCCAGTGTGGGCATCTTTTTATCCAGAAGGGACAAGGAAGACTGGTGGAAGTTAGATGGTCTTTGCAGACAGTGAAGAGGATGCTTTGGGGGAAAAGAGGGACTCATTCCATCCAAACATAATTCCTTATATTCCAACAGCTATTTTTTTTAAAGTATACCATATGTCAGTTCACTGACAACTAGTCTAGAGACTAGGTTTTAAAAGTAAGGTCATGTTTCAGAAACACCAGTAAATGTAATCAGAACCATGTTAAACAGAAACTGGATCTAAGTAACTGATCTGGCCCAGTTAAGATAACCCACTGACAGCCACATCTTTTTTACTTTTCTTTATATGACTTCATACAACTGAATCCTTGATAAAATTAGAGAAAGTCAAGGGGGACATGGCTGAGTCTCTCAGAACACCCAGCGGGGATCCTATTGACTATCTTGGAGTGTGGAGGTTGGGGTAGTATCAGAACCTGGTAGCAAGTCTTCTTCTTGTACCCTGAGCCTGTAGTTCTTCCTTTAAAGGCCCCTTTAAGGGAGGAAACAAAGTGAGTGTTCAATTATGATTACAACACTTCAAATACAGTGAGAGCTTAGCCTGGATTTGTGGTAGCGCTTCAGGCGTCTGTCTAGTCATAATCCAGGAAACCTGCAGGTGCAAAACAAAAAACAAAAAAACAAAAGACAGCCTTGGGCCAAGAGAAATGGCTGGATCAGCACTCAGAATTCTAAACAAAGGAATCAGGCAGTTTGGATGTCTGCCTCCCCTGCAGATCTGTGATTAAGAGGGTGGGAGGACATTTGGCTTTCTGGTTGATTGCTGGGTGAGGAGAATAGGCGGCAGAAATGCCATCTTTTCATGATGTCACTGCAGACACCGGAGAAGCTACAGCCTTAGGACTAGAGGCAGTATGAAGGAGTGCCCGTGGTAAGGGAACCTATGAATAATGAATATGAGACAGACATGATCTTCCTCTGTGGGCATAACTTTAACAGAAGAGAAAGTAATTTAACTTGAGATATTTCTTTGTGATATGATCTAAATAATATTTGAAACATAACTAAGAGCTTTATAATATATCCTTAAAAAGATGACAATTTTATGTAACTATGTATTGATAAATATATAGGTATGCTCATAAATATGTATTGATGAATGAACATGTATATATGTATATGGTTATACATCATGTATACATATGTGCATACATGTAGTTACTATGTAAGTATAACTAACTGTATTAGCATATAATGAAACTAACAGTTCACATATATAACTATGTAATCAACAGGATGGAAGGAAATCATAACTGTTATGAGATTGGATGAGAGAGTCAATAAAGCACTGATGTCTGATGAAACTCATGGAGTCAGTGAACATCCAAGGCACGGGGAATGCTGACCGATTGGCATTACACGCTTTGGTGTTTCTTTTGTTGGTCCATCACCCTAACAGGATCTGTACATGTAAAGATGAAAACAAGTATTTACTGTTTTCATGCCTAAGACAAAAGTGCAATAAATAAATCTAAAATGAGATAAATGGTATTCTACATAGGAAATCTACATACAAAAATGAAAAAAAGTTGATTTTAGTGGAAATATATTTAAGTTAAATAATTTTTTTCTTCTAGATCTCTATTTTTTCTCCCCCCAAAAATTTTTTTACAAGACAGATACCCTTAATTTCTTAATTATGGTGGATTTAGGATTTGCCTAAATTTGCCCACTACAAAACAAAACAACAAAATTTTTTTACAAATTTGAGTAGAAATACCTCAGAGAATGGGGATACATAAAGAACAAATTATCTTTCTTAGAAGAAACTAAGAATAGGACATCATTCCTCCAAGGAAAGGAAAAGCATTAACTTTTCTTTTATAAATAAAATGAAGAAAAAAAAATAAAGCAGCAGAAACCCCAAGGTTTATGTGGAATAAATAGCAGTATCCAATCTGTCAATGACAGCATGGATGGGTGATGAGTAATTATTGTCTAAGAAAGAAAGACACTGAAAATTCAAAAGTAAATATATGAGGAAGTACATAATACAAAGTACTTTTGTCTTAAAAATAATAAACTGGCACATTGAGATCTGAATACTTCTATCTTTTCGAATATCAGAAAGAGTTTTCTGAATTGATAAGAACGTTTATGCTAAACATGAGCCAAATAGTAGCAACAGTTGGCAAAGGATTGTGTATGAAAAATAAGGCTGGGGAATGAGGGACATATGTTTTTTGGTGAGAAAATGTTATTGCCAATGCACAGGGCTTTCCCCAGAGGGATCTGAAAACGTGAGCAAATCAATCACATGGTAGATTCCCTCCCCCATCATTTTTATATAGCTGAACATGAATTGAACTGAACATTTTTTTTCTGAAAATAAAAAAGAGGGGGAAAAAAAACCCCAGAGCCACAGAAAAGTAGCTCATAACTGGAGAAGTAGCAGGGTGGTAGGGAAGAATTTAAAAACTGATGGTAACAAACTTAACATTTATTGATTACATGTGCCAGGCAATGTCGTAAGCACTCTATATGTATTGTTTAACTTAATTTTCATAATAAATTTGTAAGTGGGTAATAGCAATATCTTTATTTTCTAGAAAAAGAAATAGGAATGGAGAAGTAAAACTGCTTAGCATAAGTACAAGGTTACTATTATTAGTAATACTAATATCATTGAAGTTATTAAACAGTTACTATATGCCAATCGCTCTTCTAGGATTCCTCATACTTTAGCTTATGTGATTCTCATCTAACTATCAAAAATAACGTTATTTCCATTTCCTGGTGGTTCACTGGTAAAAAATCAGCCTGCCATTGCAGGAGACACAGCTTCTATTCCTGGTCTGGGAAGATCCCAGACGCCTCGCAACAACTGAGCCTGCGCTCTAGAGTCCATGCTCCGCAGCAAGAGAAGCCACTGCTATGAGAAGCCCACAGACTGCAACGAAGCTCCCCGCAGCTGGGGAAAAGCCCGTGCAGCAGTCAACAATCACGAAAATAAAATAAATGATAGAATGAAATGGCTGAGCTGGGTTCTAAGTCCAGTTAACAGACCCTAGAGCCATATATTTAACTTTTGGACTGTTGCTGTTCAGTCACATCCATGGACTGCAGCACACCAGGCTGCTGTTTCAAAAAATAATAATAATGAACAGCAACGTCAATTAAATAAACTCAAGAAATCCAAATGAGGAACACTTACATCCTACAACAATAGCAGAGCCCAGTGGGAAGAAAGACTCTTTTTTCCCGTGCAATGACTCAGTCAATGAAAAGCTTGGACTCTTTACTGACTATAAAGGAAACTGCCCTTTTCTCTCTACAGAAGATTTCTCCTTCCTTTGCATATAAGGACTTGCATGTGGCTCTCATGGTTTATATCCTGCTTTGTAACTCTCTGCTGATCCTAAGTAAGCCCGTCACTGCTGAAGAAATATGTAGCAGTCTATTTGTTTTAGATCAACATTTTGGTGGCACATACCAGAAATGATTCCAGACAGCTCCAGTGCCGATGAGCAAAAACAGGTCCAGTACTCATAATCGAGCCCATTGTTGCTCACTGCTTGGCTCACATACCATGGAATTTGAAGGCTTGCTTTTGTCTTGGACCCACGGTCATGCCTGCTTTGCATTTGAAGTTCTCCAGGCTTTATTCAGGGTCTATTTTAAGATTCTGCTTTTTCTGATTAAGTTCTAATTCTGTGTGTAAGTACAAGTGTCTCAGATGGTTAAGAATCTGCCTGCAAAGCAGGAGACCCAGGTTCCATCCCTGGGTCAGGAAGATCCCCTGGAAAAAGGAATGGCTACCCACTCCAGTATTCTTACCTGGAAGATTCCATGGACAGAAGAGCCTGGAGGGCTACAGTCTATGGAGTGGAAAAGAGTCAGACATGACTGAGTGACTAACACTTTCGCTTTTGTCACATATCTGGCACTCTGGTCTGGTTTTGAGATCAGGTTTTTATCAATAGAAGCTGGTTGAGATGCCTTTGGTCTATTGATTTATATCTTGAAAGTATAGAATTTAGTATAAAATATGACCATAAGGTTATGATAAACAATATAAAAAATTAAATACAGTTTATAAAATATATCAAAAGTTATTTTTCTTAATGAGAGGCAAGAATTTGTGATACTTATATTTCACTCTGAATTTTTTTTGTTTCACCCATCCAAAAGGACATAATAAAAAAATAAGGAAAATGAACTTTACATGAAGTTCAAAGTATCAAAATTAAGTACTAAACTTTTGTGGGCTTGTGCATAATCAGTCAGTCATGTCTAACTCTTGGTGACCCTTTGGACTGTAGCCCACCAGGTTTCTCTGTCCATGGGATTTTTCAGGCAAGAATAATGGAATGGGTTGCCATTCCCTCCCAAATCAGGGATCAAACTTATTTGTGTCCAATAAGGGGAACAAAAGAAAGTCTATAAGGGAGTTATGGTTTGGGGTAAAATAGTGAATATTTTTAAACGTTGTATTTCCTGTTCCAGGTTATATGAAAAAAGAAGAGCAATGAATAAAAATGATTTTAGGAAACAAAGGCATAAACTTCTAGACATTTATAGACAGGAGAATGTCTTTAAGGTGTTTGCAAGGGAAATTTCAGAAACAATACATTTTAATTACTTATATTTGTTATAATTTATCTGTAAATTATAGACGACAAGTATCTATCTAATTTTTCAATAGATTAATAAGTATCTGTTTTTTAATAGGTTCATTTATTTCTCTAAGGATTCCAATCTTAATGAAAACATCAACTGTTGGTATAGATACATAAAATCTTTAACTATCATTCCAGGTATATAATTAATACTTGTAAAATTGTACCAATTCTTGGAAGTCTTCCTAGGTGTTACCAAAATCCTGAAGATTTCTTCAAAAGATACTCCAGAGGAATTTTTCTCCTTATTTAATTCAAAACCGTAACTTTTCTTGACACCACTAGAGAAGTAATCTAGTGAAAATTCAGACACAAAGCAGAAAAGCACACCACACCATCATTTTTTTGCCTTGTTTTGGACAAGTGTTCAGTATGCTTATATTCCCCGCCAAAAACCCACTCTCCTACTATATCCTAGGTATGAGCGGGTATTTATCAAATATCACTGGACCATATTTATTAATATAGAAATCAGTCCCTTTGCTTATTTGCTCATCTAAGAATGAGTTACTATGGGAACAGTGGTAGATCTAGGAGTAGTCCAGTAAAAGTATTCCACTTAACAGGGATTCCTAGCACTTCATTTCTAAGAACAAGTGTGCTTAGCAATCTGATAGTTTCAAAACCAAACATTTAAAAAGTCATCCAAAACCTGTGCTTTAAAAAATATATCTCAAAAAAAAAATTTCTCAAAGTTAAAAAAATCTCTGACTAGGAGGCCTACAAAATTCTGATTAATATGTAGCATACCCATTTAGATATTCTGGTTCATATTTAATTTGGAAAGAGTATAAAATGAATTATCTATGGAGAATCTGTAAAGATCAATGCAATTACAAACATATATTTTTTCAGAATTAGCAACTAATTGGCATAAAAAAAAGCAGTACACAACAGTTTTGCTTGCATTTGTTAATAATTGACTTGATCATAAGGGATAGTCACTTTAAATACCTGAGGCCTCTGTCTACATCTGGAAAGTGTTTTGTGGGGCCTGTCTCATCTATAACATTCTATTTTCTAATAAGTCCCTTTTCCTCACATAGAGAATACAGACTACCTAGAATAATTATTCTACAGAACTATTTAGTGGCAACAATACACTTCACAATGTATTGTTCCCAAACCATCACACTTACAGTCAGAAATAACAAAATAGCTGATTCAAGTAATAAAATTTGTATTTAAATGACATCAAGCAAATGGTTTTCATTTAT
The DNA here is from genome assembly GCF_001704415.2 of Capra hircus. NCBI lineage: Eukaryota > Metazoa > Chordata > Mammalia > Artiodactyla > Bovidae > Capra > Capra hircus. Next base: position 78,812,222 of record NC_030809.1, read on the forward strand.
AAATATCCCAACAATAATTTTGGTATATTGAATCATCACTGACAAATACTACAATTATAAAAGAATATCAGACTCCATTAAGTTTCAACATCTGTGTTCCTTTTCACAGTGTGGATGTCAATTTGGTTGGCAGATGCTATGAAAGATTTCCTTTTGCTCACGACTGTAGCTCAAGTACCTGCAGAGTACTTGACACATAGGTTCTATCAGCAAATACTTGCTAAATGGATAAATGAGTAAATCTTCACATTAGGTGGAAGAAATTGAAGAAAAATCAATAAAAGAGAAATAATACATGTTAGTGTCTTTTTTGTGATGCCAGGTGTTATGCTTTGCATTGTCTATCTCACCTATTCTCAGCAAGAGTTTAGGAAATAGAACTTGAGGAATAATAAATTGCATAATGAACTGTTAACAATAAGAATTCAACATGCCATTTTTAATAAAGCAGCAACAGAGAAAATTTCATTTTTATGTCAAATTATTTTACCTTTCTTACATTTAGAAAAGTATCCTTATCTTATATAAAATTATTTTCTTTCACTGACTATTAAAACCTCATTTATAACTACTCTCACCATTTCACTAATTTGTGTAGCATTTAAGTACCAGAATCAATGATAAACACTTTGTCAGGAAAAGAAAGGAAAATGCCTCATGGATTTGAGAAGGTTATAATTTTTAAATGTAATGATGACATATCAGAAGGCATTTGAGTATTTGATAAAAAGAAAATTTTAGTTATAATTATTGATTACCTCCTTCTGCTTCTCTCTATACGAATGAAAAAGGGAGAAGTAATGACAAAAGGTTTTTTTCTTGCCAGTAATCTCAACTAAACATACATTTTCCAGGGTTGTCTTCCTAGAGAAATGGCAAAATGAACTAAGGTGTTTTGATTCTCATGCCCAGGGGGCTATATTATGATGTAAATTAATTTCTGTTGTTTCTCCTACTGAGAATGTGTATCTCCAGTGCACTTACTCTTAGATAATTTAATTAGTGAGTCTGAATCAAATGTATTCAGAGTTCATTCAAGATTAGTGAATTTGAGTAGTATTTACAAGCTATTTGAAATGATTCTTAACCTGGCTGTTAATTGTAAAAATCAAGTTTTATACCATGTTGGAGATTTGGGCAAGAAAATAACATAAACCTAGTTATCCCAGATTTGTGGAATAAGTGAGAAATCAACTTTTTAATGACCCAACATTGAGCTGTGATTTTCTCTGAGCCTGTACAACATGCCTCTCCAACTGCATTTGAATCTGGTTCAATGCTCTTACCTCTGGCTCTGACTTCAGAAAAATAGTATCGAGTGTTAGAAAACCCTATGAAGCCTGATTAGTCAAATATGTGTAAATATTTTCTTAAAATACTTCATATCTATTATGCGAACAAAAAACATGGCACCTATCTTTTACCATTATGCTTTCAGTTCATTTCAGTTCAGCAAATATCATACAGTGCCTATGCTAGGAAAGCAGAATTCAAAGACAAGGCACATACCCCATTTCTTCCAAGAACTTGTGTTAGCTGTGCTGCTGCTGTTAAGTCGCTTCACTTCAGTCGCTCAGTCATGTCCAACTCTTTGCGACCCATAAATTGCAGCACGCCAGGCCTCCCTGTCCATCACCAACTCCCAGAGTTCACTCAGACTCACGTCCATCGAGTCAGTGATGCCATCCAGCCATCTCATCCTCTGTCGTCCCCTTCTCCTCCTACCCCCAATCCCTCCCAGCATCAGAGTCTTTTCCAATGAGTCAACTCTTTGCCTGAAATGGCCAAAGTATTGGAGTTTCAGCTTCAACATCAGTCCTTCCAGTGAACACCCAGGGCTGATCTCCTTCAGAATGGACTGGTTGAATCTCCTTGCAGTCCAAGGGACTCTCAAGAGTCTTTTCCAACACCACAGTTCAAAAGCATCAATTCTTCACCACTCAGCTTTCTTTATAGTCCAACTCTCACATCCATACATGACTACTGGAAAAACTATAGCCTTGACTAGATGGACCTTTATTGGTAAAGTAATGTCTCTGCTTTTCAATATGCTATCCAGGTTGGTCATAACTTTTCTTCTAAGGGGTAAGCGTCTTATAATTTTGTGGCTGAAATCACCATCTGCAGTGATTTTGGAGCCCCCCCAAATTAAGCCTGACACTGTTTCCACTGTTTCCCCATCTATTTCCCATGAAGTGATGGGACCAGATGCCATGATCTTAGTTTTCTGAATGTTGAGGTTTAAGCCAACTTTTCACTCTCCTTTTTCACTTTCATCAAGAGGCTTTTCAGTTCTCCTTCACTTTCTGCCATAAGGGTGGTTTCATCTGCATATATAGGTTATTGATATTTCTCCTGGTAATCTTGATTCCAGCTTGTTCTTCCTCAGGTCCAGTGTTTCTCATGATGTACTCTGCATAGAAGTTAAATAAGCAGGGTGACCATATACAGCCTTGACGTACTCCTTCTCCTATTTGGAACCAGTCTGTTGTTCCATGTCCAGATCTAACTGTTGCTTCTGACCTGCATATAGGTTTCTCAAGAGGCAGGTCAGGTGGCTTGGTATTCCCATCTCTTGAAGAATTTTCCACAGTTTATTGTGATCCACACAGTCAAAGGCTTTGGCATAGTCAATAAAGCAGAAATAGATGTTTTTCTGAAACTCTCTTTCTTTTTTGATGATCCAGCAGATGTTGGCAATTTGGTCTCTGGTTCCTCTGCCTTTTCTAAAACCAGCTTGAACATCTGGAAATTCTCAGTTCACATACTGCTGAAGCCTGGCTTGGAGAATTTTGAGCATTACTTTACTAGCATGTGAAATGAGTGCAATTGTGCAGTAGTTTGAGCATTCTTTGGCATTGCCTTTCTTTGGGATTGGAATGAAAACTGACCTTTTCCAGTCCTGTGGCCACTGCTGAGTTTTCTAAATTTGCTGGCATATTGAGTGCAGCAGTTTCACAGCATCATCTTTCAGGATCTGAAATAGCTCAACTGGAATTCCATCACCTCCACTAGCTTTGTTTGTTGTGATGCTTTCTAAGGCCCACTTGACTTCACATTCAAGGATGTCTGGCTCTAGGTGAGTGATCAGACCATCGTGATTATCTTGGTCGTGAAGTTCTTTTTTGTACAGTTTTTCTGTGTATTCTTGCCACCTCTTCTTAATATCTTCTGCTTCTGTTAGGTCCATACCATTTCTGTCCTTTATCGAGCCCATCTTTGCATGAAATATTCCCTTAGTATCTCGAACTTTCTTAAAGAGATCTCTAGTGTTTCCCATTCTGTTGTTTTCCTCTATTTCTTTGCATTGATCACTGAGGAAGGCTTTCTTTTCTCTCCTTGCTGTTTTTTGGAACTCTGTATTCAGATGCTTATATCTTTCCTTTTCTCCTTTGCTTTTTGCTTCTCTTCTTTTCACAGCTATTTGTAAGGCCTCCTCAGACAGCCATTTTGCTTTTTTGCATTTTTTTTTCCATGGGTATGTTCTTCATCCCTGTCTCCTGTACAATGTCATGAACCTCTGTCCATAGTTCATCAGGCACTCTATCTATCAGATCTAGTCCCTTAAATCTATTTCTCACTTCCACTGTATAATCATAAGGGATTTGACTTAGGTCATACCTGAATGGTCAACTCTTCAAGTCGCTTCAGTCATGTTCAACTCTTTGTTCAACTCTATAGCCCACCAGGCTCCTCTGTCCATTGGATTCTCCAGGCAAGAATACTAGAATGGGTTGCCACACCCTCCTCCATGGGATCTTTCTAACCCAGGGGTAGAACCTACACCTCTTAAGTATCCTGCATTTACAGGGCTTTTTTTTTTTTTTTTTTTTTTACCACTAGCCCCACCTGGGAAGGCTGCCTCTCATTTTGAAAATCTCTTACATTTTATTTACTAGAGAAAGCCATTGGCTCTTAGATTGATTGATGTCTGTACTGCGTTATTTTTCACTGAAATCTGCCTCTCTGCATTTAAAATGTAAGCTCCTTAAGACGTGTTTACCCCGGTGCCTAATAAGGACCTCACACACAGTAAGTTTTAAGCACATTCATTGAACAAATGTCTTTTGTAGAATGAGAGCAGAATTTTTTTCCAGGTGTTATCATTCCTGGAGTGGAAAAACCAAAGCATTCATGAAATATAGAATGGCTTATGTCTTCCCTTTGAGATTTTTAGTGTATTCTGAGCAACAATATAATTACCTTTAAAAAATGTTCTATTTATCTGTGTGTTTGTTCTAATCCATTGTCTAAAATATTTTGTTTGGTTTCTGTCCCCTTCAAATTGTGTGCTGAGTCAATGTGTTGATCATTCTATCCTAGGAGTTCTTAAGCATGTAACAAATAGAAGAAGGAGAAACTATATTGTCATATTGGAACAGTTTTTAAAATGTTAATGAAAGCATTCAGAAACAGAAACACTCAACAAGTCTGCCTGGCCAGGATGATAAGCTATGGCTTCATATTCCCAAGCACAAATTAAAACATTAATTCCAATAGCTTTGTGGTAACCGTAGTTTATCACAAATCCTCAGTGTTCAATTTTTCTGCATTTGCCAAATGTCTTGCCTATACACATGGTAATGATTCATTTTGAATATTCAAATGTTTGCATTCATTTGTTCAAGTGTTTCCACTGCACTTTATAATTAAAATAATAACAATACAATTTTGGTTTCTGTTAGCAATTTCCCTATACCCATGTGGTAATTCTTTGGGGGGTCTTCACACTTTTGATAAAGGTGGAAAATGGTCTTCTCTGTGAGCCTGTCATTTCATGTTATTACAGAGATCCAAATTTGAAACAGCATGTCTTTGCCACCTATGAATCTTAAAAAATCTAACAAATAAAATAGCCTTTGTATGAGAGTCAGGAGATAGATGGGCCCCAGGCTGTGGATAGATATTCCAGGTTGAAGATAAGAGAGGCTGAGCCTTGCCCAGATGAAAGATAGAGACCACCTATTTGTCATTTTCAAAGTCAAGGAGACCTTCCTAACTATACATGCACAGAAAGGCTCCTTGGAGGTCAAAAGGGGAGTAATGTCAATATACTCACAGGCCTCTTCACTGGAATCCAACTTGGCTAAGAGATGCATGCTTACACATGGGAGGATCCTGAGATATGCCAAATAGAGAGTTAGAACCAGGCAAAATGAAAAGACTGCCAAAGGAAACCTGGAAAAATGCCTCATGCATGTGATTCAGACTACCACGAGGGCATGACTTCCTCCCTGAGACTGCCTGTGTGTGTGTCCACACATACTCTTTTTTCCTCCTGATAAAAACTTTTGTTCCACTACTTTTCTGACTTTGAAAAATTCATTTCTGCAAAGTCAAGGGGCCAGGGCCTTATCACTGACCAGCGGTCTAGTGGCTAGGATTCAACCGTCTCGCTGCCATGGCCCGATCTCAGCCTTTCAGTTCAGATCAGTCGCTCAGTCGTGTCTGACTCTTTGCGACCCCATGAATCGCAGCATGCCAGGCCTCCCTGTTCATCACCATCTCCCGGAGTTCACTCAGACTCATGTCCATCGAGTCCGTGACTGGAAACTAAAATCATGCTTCAAGCCACTGCAGGCTGAGGCCCACCGAGATCAGATTAATATGTATTTTGTTATTCTGTTCAGAAGGAAACTTGCCTCTCTATATTGCTCAAGAAAATCTTTATATGGGTTATATAACCTACACTTAAAACTTAACAACAGTAATAAATTTTGTTAAAACAAAACAAAACAAAATTGTTTAAAAATAGTCAAAGCTGTCTAAAGGGAATTTACTTATCTCATGAGCAGTAGACATATATTACTTATTCTAATGATCTGAGTAGATCTGTATTGTAACTGGGCTTCCCTGCCAGCTTAACTGGTAAAGAGTCTGCCTGCAAGGCAGGAGACCCCAGTTTGATTCCTGGGTTGGGAATATGCCCTGGAGAAGGGAAAGGCTAACCACTCCAGTATTCTGGCCTGGAGAATCCCATGGACTATAGAGTCCATGGGATCACAAAGAGTCGGACATAACTGAGTGACTTTCACTTTCAGTTCAGTTCAGTTCAGTCACTCAGTCATGTCCAACTCTTTGCGACCCCATGAACCACAGCACGCCAGGTCTTCCTGTCCATGAAAACTCCCGGAGTCCACCCAAACCCATGTCCATCCAGTTGGTGATGCCATCCAACCATCTCATCCTCTGTCGTCCCCTTCTCCTTCTGCCCTCAACCTTTCCCAGCATCAGTGTCTTTTCAAATGAGTCAGCTCTTTGCATCAGGTGGCCAAAGCATTGGAGTTTCAGCTTCCATCATCAGTCCTTCCAATGAACACCCAGGGCTGATCTCCTTTAGGATAGACTGGTTGGATCTCCTTGCAGTCCAAGGGACTCTCAAGAGTCTTTTCCAACACCACAGTTCAAAAGCATCAACTCTTCAGTGCTCAGCTTTCTTTATAGTTCAAATATCACATCCATACATGACCACTGGAAAAACGATAGCCTTGACTAGACAGACCTTTGTTGGCAAAGTAATGTTTCTGCTTTTCAATATGCTGTCTAGGTTGGTCATAACTTTCTTTCTAAGGAGTAAGTGTCTTTTAATTTGGCTTTAGTCACCATCTGCAGTGATTTTGGAGCCCAGAAAAATAAAGTCAGCCCCTGTTTCCAATGTGTCTCCATCTATTTGCCATGAAGTGATGGAACTAGATGCCATAAACTCAGTTTTCTGAACACTGAGCTTTAAGCCAACTTTTTCACTCTCCTCTTTCACTTTCATCATGAGGCTTCTCAGTTATTCTTCACTTTCTGCCATAAGGGTGGTGTCATCTGCATATCTGCGGTTATTGATGTTTCTCCTGGCAGTATTGATTACAGCTTGTGTTTCATCCAGTTCAACATTTCTCATGATGTACTTGCATATAAGTTAAATAAACAGGGTGACAGTATACAGCCTTGACGTACTCCTTTTCCTATTTGGAACCAGTCTGTTGTTCCATGTCCAGATCTAACTGTTGCTTCCTGACCTGCATACAGGTTTCTCAAGAGGCATGTCAGGTGGTCTGGTATTCCCATCTCTTGAAGAATTTTCCAGTTTATTGTGATCCACACAAAGACTTTGGCATAGTCAATAAAGCAGAAACAGATGTTTTTCTGGAACTCTCTTGCTTTTTCGATGATCCAGCGGATATTGGCAATTTGACCTCTGGTTCCTCTGCCTTTTCTAAAACCAGCTTGAACATCTGGAAGTTCACAGTTCACGTATTGCTGAAGCCTGGCTTTGAGAATTCTGAGCATTACTTTACTAGCGTGTGAGATGAGTGCAATTGTGTGGTAGTTTGAGCATTCTTTGGCATTGCCTTTCTTTGGGATTGGAATGAAAACTGACCTTTTCCAGTCCTTTCACTTACACTTGCCCACTTTTGTTGGCAACTTTCTTCAACTTTTCTATTTCTCACCATCATTAGCTAATGGGATTTAAAAATCCAAGAAATGTTTGGAATACGAGTAGCAGACAGCCCATCTACCAGAAATCTCCTCCAATTCAAAGTATCTGACTTGCTAACCAGTCTGAGTTGATTGCATTTCAAATGTAGCTTCAGAAACAATTTTCTTAAATACAAGTACATTATAAAAGGGCTTCCCTGAGTAAAGAAGCTGAATACAATGAAGGAGATCTAAGTTAGATCCCTCGGTAGGGAAGATTTCCTGGAGAAAGGGAATGGCTATCCACTCCAATATTCTTATCTGGAGAATTACATGGACAGAGGAGCAAGGCGGGCTACAGTCTGTGCAGTTGCAGAGTCGGACACAACTGAATGACTAGTACACACATTATAAAGAGAAAATGAAAAACATAAAGCCTTATTAGGGTTACCATAATAAATAGATGCAATCTGTTTGTAATTTTTTTGAAAAACATATTAATCCACACTATTTTATTAGACAATCCAAATACTATTTTGCTTATATTATGCTCTTCAAACTGTCAAATTACATTATTCCCAACTTTTTGAAATAATTTGTGAAGATCTAGAAAACAACAAAATCTGCTATGTTTCCTTCTCCCTAAAGATATTTTGCAGTAAATATAAATATTCTTACTCTGCAAATAAATCAATTATTTTGCAGATGTATTGGTTTCTATGAATTTAACTCAGTGTAGCATATTTTTTTCCTTAGCCATAAGGGAGCTTTCTCCATTCCATCCAATAAACACACATATTGAGTCAAGTTGTTCAGGAGGCAAATAGTGATTTCTGTCTTCCCTATATAAGCTATAAGTCAGCCATGCTAGTTGTTAATGAAGTGCTTAGAAAAATCACCACAATAAAACTGGTCAGTGAGAGAAAAAAAATATCTAGAGCCTATAATTCTTTAAATGACTTTGTTAATGCGGCCGAGGACACGAATTTTATACTCAGAACAATGAGTGTGTTCTTTTTTCAGAAAGAACCTCAGAGCGCAACCCAACTCAAGCCAACTCAAACTAAGGTATAACAAAGAGGAAAGGAAAATTCAAAATAGATGTATCCTTTTGAAATTATTTCTATAGTAAAAAAACAAACTCAAATAATGCTGTATTGATACAAGACTAGTGAGCATTTTTATCTTTTATGAAGAAGAACATTTTAAAAGAAAAGTTGCCCTAATCTTCTGGTTTGATAAGAAATTGTGTTGGCAAAATAATTCATTGGAAATAATGGTGAGAAATACATTTTACTATTAAGTGAAGGACAATAGCTTTGGTATACAGGATGCAAAAAGTGACACAAAAAGATAGGAAATTTCCCATTTTTTACTGATGAAAGCACTGAATTAGATGACCACAAAGATTTTTTGTAATGTGAAAATCCCATGAGGAGTTATAAGTTATTAAAGAAGCATAATTGGATAGCTCACAAAAGTTACAAAGATATAGATAACTTACAGTAACATCTGGCTTTTCTTCTACATATATTATGGTATATAATGTAGATGGTAGTATATTAAGAGGCTTTGTTGTAAGTTGGAAGAGAAAAATAGCTGCAAAGGAGTTAAATGATTGACAACTTATAGGTCGCTCATTAAGGTCCCAGATTGAATTAAATCCAACTTTAAATATAGATTTAATCAGATTTATAGATATAATTATAGATTGCAATGAAGAGAATTTGACTCCAAAAATAAAAAGAATCCAAGTGCTATCTGCCCTCAGCCAATCATATAACAGACAGAAGCATCAACTGTTTGTTTTCACAGTAGCTTTGTCAACATAGGTACCATGAACAATCACATATAATTTTGCACTCTCATGCTCATGATAATCAGTCCTACTACTTACAGAAGTGGCTTCCTAGAGGAGAAAGAAGGATACTAAATCTTTAGGGACAATAGAAATATGTGAGAAGATTCGCTTTAAAAAAATATCCATTGCTACTTTTCTTTATCTCTGTCTCAGTCTCTCACACTCTCCCTCTGCACCATGCTAGTGACTGCCAAACACATGCCGGGATGCGAGCTCTCTGGATGACCTACTTAAAGTCGGCCTGCACTTCATCAGTTCCGAATCAAAGACTCGTGAGGCTGAGCGAGGACTCCGGAGGTCGTTTATCTCAGACCCCTGCCTGGAGGAGTCACTATTCTAAACCATCTCAGACTGAGGTTGGATGAGGACTTGCTTCCAAAGGACCCCAGGGTGCTACAGAAGCTGTGCTGGTGACTCAGTTCTGTGCATTCTCCTTCGCAGTCAGGGACCAATCAAAGTTCCTGAGAGGTGGAAAGGCCACCGCACGTTTAGATGTTCCGCCTTTCAAATGTACTCGAAATGAGTTACTCACAATGAGCGGCCATTTAAAACTTCCTAGGATGTCTGAAAGCTACAGCTTTAACAGTTCCTTTAAAGAACTTCCATTTGACATATAAAGTCTTCTTTCTTTTCCTTATAGTGTCAGTTCACTTACTAATCTTCTGCTTTCTCTCCATGTTGAACATTTAGTGGAAACCTGGGCGTCATGTAGTCATTTATTTTCCCTGGAAGTGAGGATTATTCTACACGTGAGTAAATTGTTTGTGAGTTTGTCATAAATAAAAGTCATAGAGGCCCTAAAGTATATTTCACTTAAATATTTTAGGGAATTAAAAATAAAAAGACTCTCTGATTCATGAATAAGAGCAAGTGCATCAGTTACTGGCAAGTGACATCTTCATTTGGTTGTCATCTTTATTTGTGCTTGAAATCTTGGTGACAAGACGGTCATGGTTAAATTTTGTGTTTAGAATGTGTCTAAATTACTGTGGATCCACGGCCATGGATCAATCATATATTCTTTAGATATACTGCGGTCTCCTAGTAACCGGAAATAGTGACATAACATTTTCTGAAGCATCTAATGAGAAACATCTTTGCACTGAGAAAAATGATCATCTATCACAGACTATCTCCAAATCAGGTATTCAAGTCTGAGTCATCAGTAGATGCCATGGATATTAAGAGGAGTGAGAGAGAGGCCCCCTAAAAGTTCTTTATTGATCTAATCAGACTAATGACAAAATAATTACAAGTGGTTTCTTAAAGGATGCTGTTTCCTAATTGTTGCTCAGTCCTCTCAATTCAGCGATAATGCCAAGGATGATATGTATTAAGCCAGACAGGTTGTATATGAGAGGCAATCTTTCAATTGTGTCTGTGCTCCACATAAATTCAGCATTCCCCTACTCATGGGATGGAGGAAGATATGACTCCATGACAGTCATTTGGGATCTGACTAACACAGAAAAAGGAATCAGTAAAATGTGACTTTTTCCACATTCTTTGGTACTCAGGCCAGAGTCCCGCCCTGGAAGGAAAGACTAGGGACTCATTCACATAAGAGAAAACAAGGGAGCCATTTAAACAGACTTTCTGAAAAGTAGTTGTTTATGAATAGCCTGCTTGCCTTCCATTTTTAAAGATCTTTGAAGATTTAGTACATTACAAAGCTAGCTTTCAAACAAGTAGTTAAAAGGTGAAATAGTGTTTAACTCAAATATATATATGTGTGTATGCATATATATATATACATATATATATGTATATATAGTATTTTATATTACTTATCTTAGGCGTTAGCAAAACTATTTTTTTCTTGAAAGGGCCAACTTGTCAATTTTGGCTTTGCAGATTTCTGTCACTCAATTCTACCATTGTAGTGTGAAAGCAGCTGTAGATAGTTCATAAATTAATTGGCATGGCTGAATCTGTCTCATTGTGAGGTATATGTCTGAAGTTTTCCAGCCCCTTTCTTAGACCATAATAATTGCTAGAAATATCAAAGTCTTAAGTGTAAAATAATAAAACCATAAAAGTACTAGAAGAAAACTTGAGAGAAAAATCTTGATGATGTAAAAAAATACTTTTGAAGTATCATCCTAGACTCAGATATTAAAAGAAAAGAATAATAAGCTTGGCTACATATAATTAAAAGGAAAAAAGGCATGGCAACACACACAAATAAAAACAAAAAGAAATAAACTATATAGAAAATGTGTTTGTAATACATCATAGAGTGTAGACTAATATCTTTACTATATAAAAATTTCTTCCCCAAAAAGGGACAAACTATGAGTAGTAACACAGAGAAAATACATATAAATGGATCTTAAACATATTACCCATATTCTCAACTCAAATTTTCAGTAGGAAAATTTGAAGCTAAAAATGAAGCTATAAAATGAGTAATAATTTTTCACCTCTAAGATTGGCAAAGATCAAAACATTTGATAATACATTATACTCAGGGGGTGGCTGTGTGTGTGTAGAAACAGGATCTCTTAAATACTGCTGGTGTTGATATAAATCAATTTATTTTCTATAGAGGATAATGATATTTCAATTAAATTTATATGAAAAGGTTTCAAAACAATGGAAAATTCATGTATATGTTTTTCTACTGACGTTTTGAAACTTGTTCTGATTGAAGTTTAAAATGTATTTGATTAAAATCTAATAAAGCAATAAAAATCATTACATGAATTAGTGCATAAAGCAACTGTGGGCAATTAATTCATTCTCATTTATTTTCTCATAAATCACTATAGCTTCAGAAAGATAAAACTAAAAGATAAAACTATTTAAAATGTCAAACCCATCATTTGGACATCTCCCAACTTGCATTTTAAATGACAGCTTTGCAGAATTCTTTGATTTCACCTATTTCATGTAGTGTCACTTAATTCACAAAGAATGTCAAATTTTATGGCTTCCCTGATGGCTCAGTGGTAAAGAATCTGCCGCCCAATGCAGGAGACATGGGTTTGATCCCTGGTCCAGGAAGTTACCACATACCACGGAGCAATTAAACCTGTCCACCAGAACTACTAAGCCTGTGCTAGAGTCCATGAGATGCAACTACTGAGCCCACGTGCTGCAACTACTGAAGCCTGTGCTCCCAGAGCCTGTTCTCCACGGTAAGAGAAATCACTGGAATGAGAAGCCTAAGAGAGTAGCCCCTGCTCTCCACAGCTAGAGAAAAGCCTGCTTAGCAATGAAGACTTAGCACAGACAAAAATAAATAAATAAAAAAAAAAGAATGTCTAATTTTCAAAGTATTTTTGACTATGAATGCTTCAGTGGCATGTTTCTATGTTTGAAAATCTTGGGCCTTTCCCCCAAATTTTCTAATTATTTTTGATTAATTTATTAATTCACATATTCATCTGTGCAGCATTTATTAAGTGCCTACTTTGTGCCATACTCAGATTAGCCACTGAGAATAGAAAGATGAAGATCAGCTCTATCATTGGGGGAACTCATTACTTAGTAAGGAAGACAAACAAGTAAATAATTGGTTGGAATGTTGCTGGTGTCAGCAAACCACAGCCTTAGGGCAATTACTACATCTGACTCGTTGTCTACCTTCTGATAATCCTGCCCATGACTCACTACCTATAAAAATTCTCACATTGTGATCATACAGTTCCACATGGCATTCTTCAGGAGAGTCTGTACATTTAGCTTTATTGTACTGTCTTAATATTGTTGGGTGAATTATGAAGTGACTAAAGAGACTTAAAGAATCTTTAGATATTGAAGACTGGAGATGGTTGGAGCTACATATAAAGCTTCTTGATTTCCATATTAAAAATGTGGGATCCTATAAGACAACCAAGCTTCCATTGAAAGTTTTTAGCACTGAAAATATCAGATAAGATATATGATTCAGACACAACACAGACAGACATGTGGAAGCTGAATGCAAAGCAGAGATTGTAGGTAGAAAGTTCAATTAGAAGGCTATTTCAATAGCCCACATACAAGGAAAGAAGAGAATGACTGAAAACAGGAGTTACCAGGACATTGTTAAATTAACTCATAAGGCCATGTGAGTGTATAAGAGTGTTTACTTATGTGGGCTTTCATTTTGCCCACTCATTCTAATATCTGTTACAAAAGAGCATAGTTACTGCTGATAGAATATGTATATAAGCTCTGGAGAAGAGTTGTAAGTAAAGACACATTCCCATCCGGTTTCTGTAACACAGCTGTCATCTCCTTAGCTTCAAGGCTCTTTTCTATGATACAAAATTGTAAACACTAATACCACATGTTTGTCTGCAGATAGTACCGTATTCCTGCTAATTTACAGGTGACCTCACATTTCAGATACATTTTAAGGTTTGATCATTTATACTTGCCCTCTGAAAATCAGAGTTTTCACTAAATCTTTTAATGAAGGTGTTGCTACAAACAGCACAAATGCCACTGGAAGCATGTGGGACCTCTCCAGTCTTGAGAATAAACAGTTTTCAGCAAAGAAGAGAAAAAGTGAAAGTGTTAGTAGCTCAGTCGTGTCCAACCCTTTGCGAGCCCATGCACTGTAGCCTGTTGGACTCCTCTATCCATGGAATTCTCCAGGCCAGAATACTGGAAAGGGTAACTGTTCCCTTCTTCAGCAGATCTTCCCTACCTAGGGATCAAATCCAGGTCTCCTGCATTTGTAGGCAGATTCTTACCTGTCTGAGCCACCAAATAATAAATCAAAACCTTGCATCTGCATGAGATATGTCATGTGGATGCAGCTCTTTAGATAGCACATTGCTGGCATCTTTCATTTCATTAGAAAAGACAGAGACCGGCAACCAGTCCTCTATCTTTCTTATGCTTGCCTAAGTTAATGAGGCAGTTTAAGCACAAGAAATAGTTAATTTTTTCCAACTCTATGAAACCTCCTGATTTACCAGAAATTTCTAGAAACAGTGTATGCTTAGAGGAGTTAACATAGAAGTAATTTAAACACTAGTTAGAAGATTAAAATTGATGATATATAAATTTCTATAGATCATTGTCCTAAATACAATATTCAGTCTGATCAAGCGAACCTGTCATTACACGTCAGATTCTGTGTTAAACTTTGCGGTTTGGATTTAACTCCAACACTTAAAATTTATTTGACTGTAGACACATTATTTAACCTCAATTTTTCATATGTAAATTGTGGGTGCCAATATTACTTCGTATGGTGTTTTATTCATTGAGTAACTACACATAAGGTGCTTAAATATGTCATTGCACTTAGTAAGCATTTAATAAATGTAGAATTATTGATTTTACTTTTTCCATATGGGGACAGAACTGACTGAGACTATTAGTTGGTTAGATTACCAACTTTTGAGGTGAATCTAAATGACTTTCAGAAAAAAATACCAATCTCTGAAAATTTCCAATTCAGATCACCTATGAAGTTGATCTTGTTTAGACACGTTGGTTAAAACTTCCCTCTAGGAGCAGTAAAGGCAGTTCATAAGGCAAGGATCATCTTGGAGAGGATAGGCATCTGCTTCAAAAAATGATGTCCATACCTTCTAGGATATTTTTCATCCTACTTGACAAAGTTTTTTTTTCATATCTTCTTACATGAACCCCCAAAGAAGGATTTTCTCCATGTTGTGACTGTACTCAACTAGTCATACCACCAGCTCAAAGCAAAGAAGGATTCTGACTGCTCAAGGAAAGTGCAGAAGATGAGTTGCAAAGACTGGAACTAATAGGATTAAATAGGAAGAGCAGAAACCAAATTATATTTTGGTCCTTTGATTCACATAATTTACCATAATACCAAGTTCATTCCTTTCTTGAAAAACTTCCACAAATCTTGCCCTTCTCATTTAGTCAGAAGGGAAAAGTAACTTCTATTTCAACACCATTTTTTGTAGGTCAAATGGCACTATAAAGAATCTAAGGAAGTTTAGGAAATAATTTTAAAATGAACAGAAAAAAGAACTCTCTGTGAAGACCATCTGCAGGAATCTCTGGAGGTTATTTAAGGAACCACAGTTGCCTGACATATATTTTTTCTTTAAAAGATTTCTCACTCCCCAATAAGAATATTATGCTATGAACTTTGCTACTGTTCTGTCTTAGTGTGACTTCAAGTACACTCATTTTGTGTGTTTGTGAGCTTTATAGTTAACTTTGAATAGCCATGCTAGTTGAGTGAGAAGATGAGTGTATGGAAAATGAGTATCTTCAAATCTCATTTCAAATAATAGATGATGTTCCATCATGAGCAGTCTGTGGCTAACCCATGCAATAACTTTATGGAAAATAAAAGTGGAAACTTTCCAGGCAGCTGTAATCCTGAATCCAGACAAACAGTAAAGTGAGCAGAACAACCACTTCCCTCTAGAATGATCTTGCACAGTACACAGTCTATACAACAAGATGTGACTGCTTGAACTTTGAATTAAAAAAACAAATTACTTGAAAACTTTACATTGTAAATTGATGGTGCAAAAAATGTGTACCACTGGGAAACTAATTAGCATTTTAATTTAATCAACTAAGTCAAAAATATTTTAAATAAGTGAATATATATAGCATCTATAATCTTACCATCTTCTCACAACTGTATCTCTTTCATATATTATATTATACAATATTTTGTATACATTCCAAAGTACATACATTTGTTTTATTTTCCTTAATTTTATCTACATCTATGGACATGTATCATCTTTTAAATTCCTCCTTTTGATTCATTAGTAACATTTCACTATACATACATAATTTGTGGTATTTTATGAGTTGATTCTTTCTGAGTTTTCAGAATCTTATTCTCAACAATCACCTTTTACACTGTGATCTCAAATTGTTGGTATTTAAGTATGATTATCAAGATTTGTCTCTATGAATATTTCATGTGTTCTTTGTCTTATTTTGTCCTTCTGATGCTCATATTTTTTTAGCTGATCCTACTCATCCACCATGTCTTATCTTAGAGGTTAGTTCCTTTGGTAGATACTATGAGTTATTCAGCAGCCAAATCCTACTGATTTTACTTAAGAGTGGAAGTTCCTTGATTTCAGAAGTGATATAAAATTTGCTAGTATTTTCCACTAGTACCAGGGTATAATCATTATGAAATTGAGCTAATCATGAAAATCCCATTTCCTTATGTCAGAACCTCACTTTAGCATCCTCTCACTGGTGCGACCTAAGACATCATTCTGGCAAATGCACTAGAGTATTCCTCTGATGAAAAGACAGAATCTGTAGAGGAAATCAGAAATATGTGGTCCCACTCCATTGTTTTTTTCCTTGATTATTATGGCTTTGACGTGCCAGCAACCATCCTTACCAGGGCTGAAAAGCCAGTGTGCTGGAGATGGCAGAGTAGGAAACAGAATGATATGTTTTATATCACTGGCTTCTTGATAAGACCATTGAGCTTTGGTTCCAAATCTGGTATTACTTACCTTTTATTTTATTTTGTAATTAATTATGTTTATTTTAAATTGTTGTTTTAGCCAATGACTAAATATCTTTATTTGTAAAATCATTAATATTTTTAGAGTCAATTTGATTCTGATCTGTTCATTACATTTGAATAACCTACTCTGGACTCCCAGGTCTGGGCTGGGTATCATTCCTATGTGATTCAATGGCAGAAGTTTATTCTTTATAAGGGAAGTCATCTTAGAATATTAATATTGTCTATTCGTATAAATGAATGACATACTATTTCCTATGTTACTGTTAGAGTATTCAGAATTCATCTTTTTCAATATTCTATCCTTGAGTATCTAACCTAGTTCCTAAGCCACAAAAAATATCAATTAAAATATTCATGTGGAAAAAAGTTGAATTATTTGGTCATTGTCTTTTATTTTTTATTGTTATAAATTATTTTATTGCTTTAAATTATTTCATAATTATGATTATATGTCTATAACCTAGGACAAACTTTTAGTATTAGAATTACTATATAAAAGGTTATACACATTTGTGTACATGTATATTGTAGGACTCTTATTTGATACCATGTGTTACCCAGAGTTAGGTCAAACTCAAATTAAAGGTATAATCCTCCAGACTGCCAAGTGTACTCAAGCTTTTAGACATCATTCACAAATGTGGGAGTTCCCGTAACAACATATTAAAAAACAGAGACATTACGTTGTCAACAAAGGTCCATCTGGTCAAAGGTATGGTTTTTCCAGTAGTCATGTATGGATGTGAGAATAGGACTATAAAAAAAGCTGAGCACTGAAGAACTGATGCTTTTGAGATGTAGTGTTGGAGAAGACTCTTGAGAGTCCCTTGGACTGCAAGGAAATCCAACCACTCCATCTTAAAGGAAATCAGTCCTGAATATATATTGGAAGGACTGATACTGAAGCTGAAACTCCAATACTTTGGCCACCTGATGTGAAGAAGTGACTCATTGGAAAAGACCCTGATGCTGGGAAAGATTGAAGGTGGGATGAGAAGGAGATGACAGAGGATGAGATGGTTGGATGGCATCACCAACTCAATGGACATGAGTTTGAGTAAACTCTGGGAGTTGGTGATGGACAGGGAGGCCTGGTGTGCTACAGTCCATGGGGTCACAAAAAGTCAGACATGACTGAGTGACTGAACTGAACTGGACTAAATTGATTTTTAAATAACCTGTGAAATAAAAGATATGAATATCTAAAATTCCATGCAGTGAATGAATCACTAAATATAAGAGCTAAGAAATTTAACAGTTAAGAAATTCAAGAGACCTAACATTTGCTACTATTAAAATTAGTCATACTCTATGTATCTGCCATTATTTGCTAATGTTTAGATAGAAGTAAAAAGTGTATTTATTAGTGGGAGCAATAGGTTTTGCTTTTGTGTCTTCTTGCATTCAAAGAAGAACTGCTGGTTTCCTTGTATTTTGAGAGGAAAACCGTAGCCTGTAAACAGTAGCAGAGGCTTCTTTAGATTAGAGGTTAGTTTTGTAAAATGCTAGAATGTCTTGTTGAGGGTGATTATACATCTCCTTTTCTAAACAAATTTAAATATATATTTGATCCTTATTTGTCTGGAATGTGATGTTTTCACATGTTGTTCTTCTACACGAAGATAATGCAATAGACTAAAGAATTACTCAATGTTTTCCTAAGTTTTGTGATTTTATCATTTAACTTTATTATTATCAACATAAGGTGATCAATATTTTCAGATGAATTTGGAATTTAGATATTTTAACCCTTCTAGTGTTACCATTAGTTAAACTTCTTAAGCTTTACTATTTCACTCATAAAAAGGCAATTCCAAATGCAAATAAGAGAATGACTCAATGAAGGGTAAATGGAAGAGGATCCATTCTATAAAAGGATTCTATCTCTGGATATCACCAAGATATAGCAACACTCAGCAAAGATCTATGAAAATAATGGTAAGTAATTATAATAATTATTACTACTAAAATAGTGATAATGACATGACATAATATCTATTAAACTTTTCTTTGTGCTACACACTAAAATGCTTTTAAATTATCAAATTAAATTTGCATAGCAATCTGATGAGGTAGGTACTAATATTATTCCTATTCTATAAGAATCTAGGCTTCCCTTGTGGCTCAGTTGGTAAAGAATCCACCTGCAAGGCAAGAGACCCGGGTTCAATCCCTGGATTGGGAAGGTCCCCTAGAGAACGGAAAGGCTACCCACTCCAATATTCTGGCCTGGAGAATTCCATGAACTCTATAGTCCATGGGTTCACAAAGAGTTGGACATGACTGCACAACTTTCACTATATAAGAACCTAAAGGTTAAAGGAATTAAACAATTTTAAATGAATAATAGTGGGAAAGCTGGGGTGATTGTTGGACTAGTCTTTTTGTTTCTTTTTTCTTAGGGATCATATCACTGGTTCTGCCATTGAGTACTGAATAATTGATGCTTCTGAGCTGTGGTGTTGGAGAAGACTCTTGAGAGTCCCTTGGACTGCAAGGAGATGAAACCAGTCAATCCTCAAGAAAATCAATCTTGAATATTCATTAGAAGGACTAATGCTGAAGCTGAAACTCCAATACCTTGGCCATCTGATCTGATGTAAACAACTGACTCCTTGGAAAATACTTTTATGAAGGCAGGAGGAGGAGGGGATGATGGAGGATTAGATGGTTGATGGCATCACTGACTCAATGGACGTGAGTTTGAGCAAGCTCCCAGAGTTGGTGATGGACAGGGAAGCCTGGCATGTTGCAGTCCATGGGGTCACAAAGAGTCAGACATGATTGAGCAACTGAACTACTAGAATGTTTGAAAATAATGTTGTTGTTATTTTTCATTTTATATGTACAGTGAAGAGTAAATCAGGATCTGGTGGGAGGGTAAAAAGTGTCAAAATGGATTCCAAGATTCCAAGATAAGGGAGAAATTGTTTTCACTTCCCTTTTAGAATCAAGAAACAGGCTAGGCTGCATCACTCTCCAGGAAAACATGGTTGATGGGACCAAAGATGACCTCACAATGATTCTGTGCCTTAGAACAGGAAGCAATCTTGGGATTAACTCCTATGCCCTAAAACATGGCATATAACTCATGGAAGAGTGATGCAACTGCATGAATGAAGAGGTTATTTGAGCTGATACATTGTTCCCAGCTGACTTCCCATTTAACCAATATTTTGGTGGCATGTAAGCCTCCATCATTCAAAATTTAGACAAAGCGCTTGCAGGGAAAGATCCAAAGTTGCCTGTGGTTAAGATTCTGTTTTGCTCAAGGAATGGAAATATGAATTATTAATTTGTGTAAGAACAAATTTTACTTTTACTTTTTTATTTCAGAAATGAAGACTTACTAATATCTAATGCACTCATTTGGTGTAATTTCTAAAAATGGTAAATATAATGATGATATATGACTTGATACCTGAATATTTGTATCAGTGTGGTTAATGTAAGTAAACAGCTTAAAATGATTAAGTGAGAATTGTGATATCCTGGTTATTCTGATGATGCGTGATTGCTTACTTTAAAACCCAGTGTAAGCTTCATGGCACCACAAGACTATCCTTAGCTCCTAAGAAGGTTGCTGGTCACCAATTAATGTTGAGTGAATAAATAGAAAGGTGAATATACAGATATATGTGCACATATATATGAAAGTGAAAGTGAAGTCGCTCAGTTGTGTCCAACCCTTTGTGACTCTGTGGACTGTAGCCCACCAGGCTCCTCTGTCCATGGGATTCTTTAGGCAAGAATACTGGAGTGGGTTGCCATTTCATATATATATATATATATATATATATACCAAATAGTCTGATAAGACAAAACTTTGTGTAATGGTATAAATCAAGTTTTTTCTTTATTTCTTGTTTTACCTTCTGTTCGAAATGTCCTTAGGGATCAGAAAACTCACACAGGGTCTTTTTTCAAGTACAATACTGTTCTTGATGGCTCTTAAGTCGTATGTCCACAGATTTTGTAGGATGAAACTGATAAACCTAATAAATTAATTTATATGGTCATGAATGGGTTTACATTAACTATCTCCTAGTAATTTCTGAGGATTATTCTTATCTGAACCATTATCTCTAGTACATGAACATAGTTTGGGTTAAAAGTTTTCCAAGAAATCTTATAATCACTCCAAACGAGCAACTTTTCTCATAATCAGACACTTGATTAACAGAATGAAATATATACACATTACTCTTACTGATATTTCAGCTAATGGGCATTTTTCTTTTAACTGAAGTCCACCAACAAACCCCTCCAATTATGCCTGATGTTTGCAAACATGATCATCAGAACATATCTCCCTCATTTCCTATATCTTTTCAGCCTTCCTTTCACTGAGGAAAATAGTAGGTTATTTGTAGATGGGGAGACTTCTTAAGTTTCTATCACTGTAGGTTTACATTTTAGTGATTAAAATACTTGGCAATGAATTGACATTTTCTTGAATTTGGAAAATATGTGTTCACTTTTATGTTAAATAGTAGTTTTACAATTATACATCATCCAATCCTTGTTTTAAAAGATAGGCATTTATTACCAAAGTGGAAATATTGGAGAAGGGATAAATCAGGAGCTTGGGTTTAACATACACACATTACTATATATAAGATAGATAACTGGGAATTCACTGGGAGCCCAGTGGTTAGGACTCCACACTTCTACTGTAGAGGGTGTGGGTTTGATCCCTGGTCAGAGAGCTAAGTCCTGCATTGTAATAACCTAATGGAAAAGAATGATTAGCATCACAGCATTGTTAATCAACTATGTGCTCAGTGCCAGTCACTCAGTTGTGTCCTACTCTTTGAGCCCCCATAGATTATAGCCCACCAGTCTTCCCTGTCTATGGAATTTTCCACCAAGAATACTGGAGTGGGTTGCCATTTCCTACTCCAGGGTTAATCACCTATACTCTAAACAAAATAAAAAGTTAAAAATTATATATATATATATATATACCAATCACTTTGGTTACACCTGAAACTATTAATAACACAACATTGCAAATCAACTACAATCTCATAAAATTATTTAAAATAAATAAGCAAAATGCACCAAAAAATTAATCAAATGACTAAGCACCTAGGGGTGAAAATTAAACCCAAACACTGAAGAGTACATAGAAATAGCAGAGGAGAAACAAAGACAAAGAAAAACCTTCAACTTTCTCAGTTTAACAAAAGATTTCTACTGCACTAGAATAAAAGGATCGCTATTTCAGGCGCCAACTGGAGTAAAATCCAAAAGACTAAAAGTAATTTTTAAATTGAGTTTTCATCAGTGACACTGACAAAATCTATCCCCCCCCCAAAGTAAACTCATTGTAACATCTCATAGCTATAAATTATGGGCTCCTGTTTTAAACACCTGCACTTACAACAGGTAAATGACTCTCTAAGCTGTTCGCTTCCAAATCAAGTGAGGACAAAATAGGTGGAAATACGGCAATAATACCATCTGAGTGATTTAGAGCAGACATAAGGAAAAGCACTACTCCCTGGTAGTTTATATGCTCATAGATAAGGGGCTGTGTGACCAAGGTGATATACATCTGTCCCTGCCCAGAAACCGAGTAATGTAATACATCACGATTATGGATGTCACGAAATGAATGGATTGGCAACAAGAGACATCGCTGTGTACTTTGGGTGGTGGGGAAGGGAGTAGTTGTGGAACATAGCAGTTCTAGTCTTATAAAATTGATGTAAAAATATCAGATATGGGATTCTTAATTCAGTGCCCTAAAGTAACCATGGATGAGCTTCAGGAAATCTATAACCATATTGAAATTAAGTGTATACAATTTTACATACACATATATGTGACATTTTATAAGGGAAGATCTATTTCTTCTACAGAATTCTTTGTATAGACTATAATCATATATGCACACACAAAGAAGATTAAACACCAAGATAACTCAGGTATAAAGAAAAGGAAGATTCACATTTTTTCAATGTGTCGTAAACTATTCATAAAGAAAATGATTCCACTATTTCTGATTCTTATCTTCCAACTTACTTTTGCTTCCAAGTGTACCCCTTACCCCTAAAGAAATTCTGGTTTGGAAAAATAATTTTCTGAGTACAATTGTACTCTCCCTGCCACCGACTCCAGCCTTCCTCTCACCACAGTTTTGCCTCCCTCAGGCTCTCTGCCCCAGGCCTCTTCGTCCCTTACAATTTCCAATGTGTTTTGAGTTCTCTCTGACATCTCACCCTTTGCAGACACAGCTTTTTCTGTCTGAAATATTATCTCCATCTCTAGTCTTCAACTGATTAACCCTAGTAGTCCTCCAGGATTTCTCTCTGGTGACCTTTGACCAAGTCCCTGGGCAAATTTCTGTCAATGAGCATATCAGACTGCATGGGAAATAGCCTGCTTTTCATTATTTTCCCATTACTAAATTGCAGCTTCTTGAAATTCTATATGTTTAGCAGTAAGCTCATAATCTCTCACAGTGCTTGGTACCTAAAGGGTCAGTAGTCTTTACTGAATGGTAATGTTCAGAAAAAATTAACCAAAAAAATCAATAAGTTTTCTTTTTTAGGGTGTGTGTGTGTTTAAACAAAGAAAAATATGGGCTAAAAGAATTAATGACTACTTTTGGAAGTGATTTCATGCAGAAAGAAGCAGTGTAGAATGATATCTGGTAATAAGGGAACTTTCCTGAAACCACTGAAGTGATTAAATCCACATCACATAGTTGGTACCTTAAGAGACCTATGCTTTCTTGAATCATTAATCACATGTTCTGTTTGAAAGAACCTTAGAATTCACAGTTTTTGTAAACACAGTATAGCTGAAGTTCATAAAAAAGGGATAGAATTTGTATTTTGTCACACAGCTATCCTAAGCAATATTCTATTCTCAAATTATACTTTAGACAAATTTCACTTACTTACTCTTCTGTGATTTTCAATTGGTTGTGTTGTGTATACAGTGATGTTCCCAGCACATGCCCCTTCAGAACTGGAGGACTTGTTCTATAGTTGCTGGTTGTGCTTTGATTGTTTTCAGCTGCCAGACATTCCTATATTTGCCCTCAACTGAAGACAATCTATTCATCCATGATCTCACTCTGTCTCTGGAGAAAATCTACATTCAATAAATGATTGAGGAAGATAAAGGCCTTCACCACCTTGGGACAACTTAGAAAGGCCATTGTAGTTTCAGAGATTCTTATGGAATTGAGTGACTTTTCCCAAGACTACCACAGGCCAACTTCTCCCTTACCCAGAGATGCATTGCTCCTCACCATCCCTTCCCCCAATAAGAGCTAATTTGGAGAGTGTTTCCTATCAAACTAGCTCTTAGGTTGAGATTAGATTCTAATGGACAAATCTGTGAGTAAAGCAATCAGATGGGAGGCTATTGTAGTCCTGGGAAAAAAATGTGTGGTAGAGAGGCCAAAAGTTCAGCCTCTGTGCACCAGTGCCTAATCAAATCTCAGAGACAGAACTTTGAAGTAGAAAAGAATAACTTTATTGCTTTGCCAGGCAAAGGGAGACACAGCAGGCTCCTGCCCCTGAAAACTGTGTCCCAACCTGGGAGGATCTGATAAGCACTTTTATAGCAACAACTCAAGAGTGGGGTTGTTGCCAATGTTAGGATGTGTGCAGCATCTCAGGTTGTTGGTCTCCTAATATTGATGAACTTCTCTGGCCCCTTTAATCTTGCCTCATGTGGTTTCTTGGCTGTTCCTTCCATGATTAACTGTTCAGATGTGCCCTTTGGAGCTAAGGGAAGGTCATGGAGACTGGAGTCTTGCCTGTAAGAAATGGGGGAAACAGAAAGGCTTCAGTGCCCAGAAGCCCTCCAGAGTCCTGTTCAGCTGCAGTAGCAGTGGAGGTGGTGAGAAGTGTTTGAATTTTGGATATATTTTGAAGGTAGGAATAACAGATTTCCTCACAGATTGGTTGTAGGTTGAGAAAGAAAATGCAGCTTTCAAGGATGAGGCCACATTTGTTGGCATAAGTACTGGAAAAATGGAGAAGGATTGTCTATAACTGGAGCAAACTTGGGAAGATGTAACTGAGAATTTGTTTTGGAATATGTTGAGTCTGAAATGTCAGTTGGATATTCAGTAGAGATACTAGTAGACAACCAGATTTATAGGAATGCAGGATAATATAGCACTTGTGTGGAAGATGTAACTTTAGAAGTCTTTGGCATACACTAATTTTTAAAGCTATTAGAATCGATGGGATTGACAAGAGAACAGGTGAGACTGTCAAGAAGAAGAGAAGACCAAAGACTGGGACTTGGAACAGTCAGTCCACTTTGGAGAGTGGGGAGAGAAAAGGAACCAGAAAAGAAAACTGGGGTAAAATGACCACTGAAATGTGCTAAGTATCAAAAAATGTAGAGTTTGGGTAGAAGTGTGAGAAGGTATATGAAAGAGAAGGGTTTGGGCAACAACTTCACATCCTACTTACAGGTGAAATAAACTGACTTGAGTCACTTCGATGGTGATATTGATGACAGTATTTTAAAGAGAGTGATGAGATAGAAAATATAATTAGAGTGGACTTCGGAGAACATGTGAGGATAGAAAATAAAAACACCTGTCTCTAGTCACTTTGCTAAAAATAGGAGGATAAAAATAAGAAGATAAGAATGTGTTCAAAAGATGGATAAAGAAGATGTATATATATATATATATATATATATATATATATACCATAGAATATTACTCTTCCATAAAAAAGAATGGAATTCTGCCATTTTCAACAAGGATGGACTTAAAGGTATGATTAGTAAAAATGTAAGACAGACAAAGACAAATACTATGTGTGTCAACATAATTGTGAAATCTAAAGAAGAAAAATGTACAGAATGAAACCTTGGTTGTCAAAGCGGAGAGGCGTATGCGGAAAGTTAAAATGGGTGAAGGGAATTAAGAAGTACTAATTACTATGTATGATATATATGGTACAAAGATGTGAGGTACAGATAGGGAATACAGAATATTTTAAAATAACTATTAGAATATAGTCTATAAAAATATTGGATTATTATGATGTATACCTGAAACTGGTATAATATTGTAAGTCTCAGTTCAGTTCAGTTGCTCCATCATGTCTGATTCTTTGTGACCCCACAGACTGCAGCACGCCAGGCCTCCCTGTCCATCATCAACTCCTGGAGTTTACTCAGACTCATGTCCATTGAGGTGGTGATGCTATCCAGCTATCTCATCCTATGTCATCTTCTTCTCCTCCCACCTTCAATCTTTCCCAACAACAGGGTCTTTTGAAATGAGTCAGCTCTTTGCATCAGGTGGCCAAAGTATTGGAGTTTCTGCTTCAACATCAGTCCTTCCAATGAATATTCAGGACTGATTTCCTTTAGGATGGACTGGTTAGATCTCTTTGCAGTCCAAGGGACTCTCAAGAGTCTCGTCCAACACTACAGTTCAAAAGCATCGATTATTTGGTGCTCAGATTTCTTTATAGTTCAACACTCACATCCATACCTGATACTGGAAAAACCATACTATTGACTAGATGGACCTTTGTTGGCAAAGTAACGTCTCTGATTTTTAATATGCTGTCTAGGTTGTTCATAACTTTTCTTCCAAGGAGCAAGGATCTTTTAATTTCATGGCTGAAGTTCACCATCTGCAGTGATTTTGGAGCTCCCCAAAATAAAGTCTCTCACTGTTTTGCCATGTATTTACCATGAAGTGATGAGACCAGATGCCATTTTCTTAGTTTTCTGAATGTTGAGCTTTAAGCCAACTTTTTCACTCTCCTCTTTCACTTTCACCAAGAGGCTCTTTAGTTCTTCTTCACTTTTGGCCATAATTTTGGTGTCATCTGCATATCTGAGGTTATTGATATTTCTTGCAGCAGTCTTGATTACAGCTTGTGTTTCATCCAGTTCAGGATTTCTCATGATGTATGCTGCATATAAGATATACAAGTAAGGTGACAATAAACAGCCTTGATGTACTCTTTCCTGATGTGGAACCAGTCTGTTTTTCCATGTCCAGTTCTAACTGTTGATTCTTGACCTGCATACAGATTTCCCAGCAGGCAGGCAAAGTGGTCTGGTATTACCATTTCTTTAAGAATTTTCCACAGTTTATTGTGATTCACACAGTCAAAGTCTTTGGCATAGTCAATAAAGCAGAAACAGATGTTTTCCCTGAACTCTCTTGCTTTTTTGAGAATCCAATGGAAGTTGGCAATTTGATCTCTGGTTCCTCCTTTTCTAAATCTAGCTTGAACATCTGGAAGTTCATGATTCATGTACTGTTGAAGCCTGGCTTGGAGAATTTTGAGCATTACTTTGCTAGCAATTGAGATGAGTGCAATTGTGTGGTAGTTTGAATATTCTTTGGCATTGCCTTTCTTTGGGATTGGAATGAACACTGACCCTTTCCAGTCCTCTGGCCACTGCTGAGTTTTCTAAATTTTCTGGCATATTGAGTGCAGCACTTTCACAGCATCATCTTTTAAGATTTGAAATAGCTCAACTGGAATTCCATCACTTCCACCATAGTGATGCCTCCTAAGGCCCACTTGATTTCACATTCCAGGATGTCTGGCTCTAGGTGAGTGATCACACCACCGTGATTATCTGGGTCATGAAGATCTTTTTTGTATAGTTCTTCTGTGTATTCTTGCCACCTCTTCTTAATATCTTCTGGTTCTGTTAGATCTCTATCATTTCTGTCCTTTACTGTGCCCATTTTTGCATGAAACATTCCCTTGGTGTCTAATTTTCTTGAAGAAATCTCTAGTCTTTCCCATTCTATTGTTTCCCTCTATTTCCTTGCACTGATCACTGAGGAAGGCTTCCTTAACTCTCCTTGCTATTCTTTGGAATGCTGCATTCAAATGGCTATATCTTTCCCTTTCTCCTTTGTCTTTCACTTCTCTTCCTTTCTCAGCTATTTCAAGGCCACCTCAGACAACCATTTTGCCTTTTTGCATTTCTTTTTCTTGGGGACGGTCTTGATCACTGACTCCTGTACAATGTCATGAAATTCCTTCCATACTTCTTCAGACGCTCTGTCTATCAGATGTAATGCCTTGACTCTATTTCTCACTTCCACTGTATAATTAAAAGGGATTTGATTTAGGTCATACCTGAATGGCCTAGTGGTTTTCCCTACTTTCTTCAATTTAAGTCTGAATTTGGCAATAAGGAGTTCATGATCTCAGCCACAGTCAGCTCCTGGTCTTGTTTTCGCTGACTGTATAGAGCTTCTCATTCTTTGGCTGCAAAGGATATAATCAATCTGATTTCAGTGTTGAGCACCTGGTGATGTTCATATGTAGAGGCTTCTCTTGTTGGAAGAGAGTGTTTGCTATGACCAGTGTGTTTTGTCCTGCTTCATTCTGTACTGCAAGGCCAAATTTGCCTGTTACTCTGGGTATTTCTTGACTTCCTGCTTTTGCATTCCAGTCGCCTATAATGAAAAGGACATCTTCTTTGGGTGTTATTCTAGAAGGTCTTGTAGATCTTCACAGAACCAATCAATTTCAGCTTCTTCAGCATTACTGGTGGGAGCATAAACTTGGATTACTGTGATATTGAAAGGTTTGCCTTAGAGATGAACAGAGATTATTCTGTCGCTTTTGAGACTGCATCCAAGCACTGCATTTTGGGCTCTTTTGTTGATTATGGTGGCTATTTCTCCTAAGGGATTCTTGCCCACAGAAGTATGTATAATGGTCATCTGAGTTAAATTCACCCATTCCAGTCCATTTTAGCTCGCTGATTCCTAAAATGTCGACGTTCACACTTCTAATCTCCTGTTTGACCACTTGCAATTTGCCTTGATTCATGGATCTAACATTCCAGGTTCCTATGCGATATTGCTCTTACAGCACTGAACTTTACTTCCATCACCAGTCACGTTCACAGCTGGGTGTTGCTGTTGCTTTGGCTGCATCTCTTCATTCTTTCTGGAGTTATTTCTCCACTGACTTCTAGTAGCATACGGGGCATCTACCGACCTGGGGTGTTCATCTTTCAGTGTCCTATCTTTTTGCCTTTTCATACTGTTCATGGGGTTCTCAAGGCAAGAATACTGAAGTGATTTTTCATTCCCTTCTCCAGTGGAGAACATTTTGTCAGAACTCTCCACAATGACTCATCCATCTTGAGTAGCCCTACATGACATGGCTCATAGTTTCACTGAATTAGGCAAGGCTGTGGTCCATGTGATCAGATTGCTTAGTTTGGAGATCAGATTGGAGCCCAGTATATAAGTGAAGAAATTGGCATTAGGTGTGATCATGATATAGTATTAATAATAAACATTTTTTCATGTGCTTCAATTAAGCCAGTGTACTTGTATAAAGGACTGTTTCTGGAGCTGTGCTTATAAATTATAGGTTGAAGTTATCTCTATAATTTTATCTGGAAAAATATACAGTATATTCAGATAAACCACTGACTTTTTTTTTAAGTATTAAGAGAAAAAATTTCAAAGATTATGTAACACCCTTTTGTCAGTATTATAACTTTCAGTTCAGTTCAGTTGCTCAGTTGTGCCCGACTCTTTGCAACCCCATGAATCACAGCAACCCAGCCCTCCCTGTCCATCACCAACTCCCAGAGTTCACCCAAACTCATGTCCATCGAGTCGGTGATGCCATTCAACCATCTCATCCTCTGTCGTCCCCTTCTCCTCCCATCTTCAATCTTTCCCCAAATCAGGGTCTTTTCCAATGAGTCATTTCTTTACATTGGTGGCCAAATTATTGGAGTTTCAGCTTCAACATTAGTCCTTTCAATGAACACCCAGGACTGATCTTTGGGATGGATTGGTTGGTTCTCCTTGCAGTCCAAGGGAATTTCAAGAGTCTTCTCCAACACCACAGTTCAAAAGCATCAATTCTTCACTGCTCAACTTTCTTCACAGTTCAACTCTCACATCCATACACGACCACTGGAAAAACCATAGCCTTGACTAGATGGACCTTTGCTGGCAAAGTAATGTCTCTGCTTTTCAATATACTATCTAGGTTGGTCATAACTTTCCTTCCAAGGAGTAAGCATCTTTTAATTTCATGGCTGCAATCACCATCTGCAGTGATTTCGGAGCCAAAAAAAGAATAGTGTGACACAGTTTCCACTTTTTCCCCACTATTTGCCATGAAGTGACAAGACCAGATGCCATGATCTTTGTTTTCTGAATATTGAGCTTTAAGCCAACTTTTTCACTCTTCTCTTTCACTTTCATCAAGAAGCTTTTTAGTTGCTCTTCACTTTCTGCCATAAGGGTGGTGTCATCTGCATATCTGAGGTTATTGATATTTCTCCCAGCAATCTTGACTCCAGTTTGTGCTTCTTCCAGCCCAGCGTTTCTCATGATGTACTCTGCATATAAGTTAAATAAGCAGGGTGACAATATACAGACTTGATGTATACCTTTTCCTATTTGGAACCACTCTGTTTTTTCATGTCCAGTTCTAACTGTTGCTGCCTGACCTGCATACAAGTTTCTCAAGAGGCAGGTCAGGTGGTCTGGTATTCCCATCTCTCTCAGAATTTTCCACAGTTTATTGTGATCTTCGCAGTCAAAGCCTTTGGCATAGTCAATAAAGCAGAAATAGATGTTTTTCTGGAACTCTCTTGCTTTTTCGATGATCCAGCGGATGTTGGCAATTTGATCTCTGGTTCCTCTGTCTTTTCTAAAACCAGCTTGAACATCTGAAAGTTCATGATTCACATACTGCTGAAGCCTGGCTTGGAGAATTTTGAGCATTACTTTACTAGTGTGTTAGGTAAGTGCAATTGTGCGGTAGTTTGAGCATTCTTTGGCGTTGCCTTTCTTTGGGTTTGGAATGAAAACTGACCTTTTCCAGTCCTGCGGCCACTGCTGAGTTTTCCAAATTTGCTGGCATATTGAGGGCAGCAGTTTCACAGCATCATCTTTCAGAATTTGAAATAGCTCAACTGGAATTCCATCACCTCCACTAGCTTTGTTTATAGTCGTGTTTTCTAAGGCCCACTTGACTTCACATTCAAGGATGTCTGGCTCTAGGTGAGTGATCACACCATCATGATTATCTGGGTTGTGAAGCTCTTTTTTGTACAGTTTTTCTGTGTATTCTTGCCACCTCTTCTTAATATCTTCTGCTTCTGCTAGGCCATTCCATTTTTTTCCTTTATCGAGCCCATCATTGCATGAAATGTTCCCTTGCTATCTCTAATTAGCATAGTCAAATTGTACCCTACCTTTTCAACATGCATTAGGTCCAAAGCAAAAAAAAAATATATATATATATATATATGTATATATATATATATATATATATATATATATGCCATTATGCTCCTTGGAAGAAAAGTTATGACCACCCTAGACAGCATATTAAAAAGCAGAGACATTACTTTGCCAACAAAGGTCAATCTAGTCAAAGTTATGGTTTTTCCAGTAGTCATGTATGGATGTGAGAGTTAGACTATAAAGAAAGCTGAGTGCCCAAGAATTGATGCTTTTCAATTGTGGTGTCAGAGAAGACTCTTGAGTGTCCCTTGGACTCAAGGAGATCCAACCAGTCCCTCCTAAAGGAAATCAGTCCTGGTTATTCATTGGAAGGACTGATGTTGAAGCTGAAACTCCAATGCTTTGGCCACCTGATGTGAAGTACTGACTCATTCGAAAGACCCTCGTGCTGGGAAAGATTGAAGGCAGGAGGAGAAGGGGATGACAGAGGATGAGATGGTTGGAGGACATCACCAACTCAGTGGACATGAGTTTGCATAAACTCCAGCAGTTGGCAATGGACAGCAAGGCCTGGCGTGCTGCAGTCCTTTGGGTCAAAAGAGTCAGACATGACTGAATAACTGAACTGAACTGAACTGATGTATGTAATTGAGAATATACAATAACATTTTTTCCCTACATATTAATTTAAGGTAAGCACTATACATCACATGTTTATGGAGAAAAAAGTGAAAATGTGCCTAAGAAAAATAAGCATATTAATTATTTTATTTCATTCTTGTTCAAAAATAGAAAAACAAGATTAAGATCTAACAAAAAGTGAGATCGTAACCATATATCATACAGCAATTAGTTTAATGACTGTTATTTCCAAACATCATAATATATTACCAAGAATGGGAATTTAATGTCAAGACATATTGGGAAAAGGAGTTAGCATCTCTCATATATCTTGAATTAACTCTTCAGCTTATGTAAACCATTAAAACATCAGATTAGAGTAGCAAATTCTGTAGCACTGGGCCATACCACTTATAGATAGGAGCATTTGGTAATGATTAACTTGAGAGAAATTTATTTTTTCTTTGTTATTATCAGTATAAGTTTAAACTCTATTTCTGTTATTATTTTTATTTATCTGGGGGCAAAATAAAGGAGATTACATGTAACAACACTGTCCTTTTCTTTAACTCACACCCATCTGTTAAAAGAGTTTATCTTAGCTATGATCTTGGCACCATTTCCAATTTAGGTTACATGTTCTTCTTTATGGGCTTGCTAAAAGCAAACACAATAATCTCGACTATTGTCACTTATACCAAAGATAAATTATTACCATTAGATGAGGAATCCTGGTTACAATATACATGCATGCTCAGTCACTCAGTCATGTACGACTCTTTGTGACCCCATGGACTGTAGCCTACCAGGCTCCTCTGTCCATGGAATTCTCCAGGAAAGTTAGGTAATGCTTTCTGCTCCTCCCAAGATCTTTCCAATACCTCTTCTGTCACTATAGAAAAGCCAGGAAATTAGGAGGTATTACTTTGCATGTGGTGTAAAATTTTTGCAATTGGTCTTGACCCTTGTAATGTCAATCCATTTTCTTGTGTAGAGGAATTCCAACCAATTTGTGTGAGTTTCTGCAGAAAGGGTGACTGCATTCTGGTCACTTAATTATTGTCAAACATGTGGTACAAGTGTTTCTACAATTTTTCTCAAGCAAGGAAGAATAGTTAACATTATGGTAAACTGAGATGTCTAATTTTTTCTTCCCAAGAGGTGTTGATGCATTGGAATTACACTTACCAGTGAAAAAACAGAGCTTTATCTTTCTATATCTATCTGTCTCTCTTGATGTATATCATCTACTGAGGCACTCTATCTAACCACTTATTTTTATGAATTCCTGGTTACACAGGTTAATGAAGCAGAAAAAGAATCAGAAAGAATGTTTGTGTGCATTCTGGCAGGACATTTTACCAAAAAAATCTATTTTTGAACATTTGAATGATGAGTATTAAAAATATGTCTGCAAGATTTTGAGATGGATTCTGCATTGAATCTTTAAGACATTGATTTTTAAAAATCTTCTAGTCATGTTTTTGCTAATTGAAAAATTCCTTTAAAATTGAAACACTCTTTTAAAACAACATATTTTTCTTGTCATTTCTCCATGGTCAAGGATTGTCATGCTGTAGTTCTTGGAGGCGTTGACCAAGAAAATAAATTAGAAAATGCTATTCTCTGTGTGAGGTGCTTGCTGCACTTATCTATATCCCCTGTCTAAACAAACCAATCATTTTTTATTCTTTTACCATTTCTGTAGACCTTTCTCTCAAAGTGGAACTTCTTGCTTATTGACTCATTTAAATAAGAGTCATATTAATTATATTTTCTCCTTTAGTATATGGAGGTAAGAAAAAAATGATGAAGTGAAGTATTGGTAGCTATTTTTTAGGCAAGGGGACAAATCTTGAATTACTTGTGCCATTAACATGGAAGACAGGTGTGAGTGGCAGAGATGAAATTGTATCCTTTAAATAAAATAGCCCAAGAGAAATATATTTCTTCAGTACCTACTTAGGTTGATAACCTGGGCTATTTTCTTGGTCTTGAAGACTATGCTAACCTTTACAGCTTGTGTGGCTCTGTGTGTGGTGTGTGTGTGTGTGTGTGTACATGAATGCATCTACTAGCATTTGAAATGAAAACTTTTACCATCCTCTTACCATATTACTGAAGTACTATGTGTAATATAAGATCACCATATGGAAGAGTCACACATTGTAGGGTGTAAATATCAACCCAAATGTCTTGAAATATTTAAAGCCATATGTGGGAACACATGTTTGCATCAGTAACCTAGATGTAAACTGAATTTTTTATTCAGCATTCTTGTCCCCTGACTTTATTAACCTGTATTATTTTTCTATTTGGCAGTATGAAAATGTATGAGTGCATTTCAATAATCACTCATGTATTTTCTTGTAAGTTCCTGTTTTAGTAACAGTATGAACTCAAGTTCTTTGGCAGAATACGTCCGTTTGAATTGGATATAAAACTGTGTTCTAGGTTGGGAAAGGCAAAGTGTATTTGAGACAGTGATATAATCAGATGATTTTTGACCACGGTTCATGGAAGCTTTATTCCTCTGGTAAAAATCAGCATGATGTCATATGCATTCTGTTGATGACACAGGTGGTGATGACAGAGAGGATACAGATTATTTAAGAATAGAATGGGAACATCTCAGATTATAACTTTATGTTAATGTTTTAATTAAGCCCTATTTTTAGTAAATACATGATTTCTTCAAAAATTTAGAGCCTTAAAAAAAAAAAATTTTAAGAGCCTTTAACTGTGACACAGCTCTGAAAGAAACCTGTAGGCAGCCTAACAGGGAGTTCAAGGGATGCAGACACCATGCCTTAAAATGCTAATCGTATTTAGTCATTGACTGGGACCTGTCTAGAGAGAGTGTATGTTTAACTCAGTCACTGAAATGTATCCCCAAAGTGCAACAACTCAAGACTGCTGCATGCTTGCATACTAAGTTGCTTCAGTCATGTCTGACTCTTTGCTGCCCTATGGACCATAGCCCATTAGGCTCCTCTGTCCATAGAATTTTCCAGGCAAGAATACTGGAGTGGGTTGCCATGCCTCCTTCCAGGGGATCTTCCCGACACAGGGATCAAACTTGCATCTCTTCATTCTTAAAAGTATGTCTGAGTGGCATACATCTTTTGCCTCCATCTTAGTAAACATCAGATTTTTAAAAATTGTATTTATATAATGCCATTTGCAATGTAACAACCATTATATAATACTAGGTATAAATGTAACAACCACCACCACCACCACCACAATGAAATCCTATAAGATTTTTAAAATAAAAAGTGTAAACTCCATGGAAATCATTTGCAACCCCATGGACTGTAGCCTACCAGGCTCCTCCATCCATGGGATTTTCCAGGCAATAGTATTGGAGTGGGTTGCCATTTCCTTCTCCAGGGGATCTTCCCAACCCATGGGTTGAACCCAGGTCTCCTGCATTGCATACAGACACTTTACCCTTTGAGCCATCAGGGAAGTCTGTATCTAAATTTAGAGATATACAATGATCATGGTGGCAAGAGTATACAGAAATACTCTCCAAATTCAGTGAGACACTAATCAATATCCTAGTAAGATTTTATATAGTATTTATGAAATACCAGAATTCAAGAATATCCAAGGTGGAGGGTCAGTTCCAAGATGGTATAGCAGAAAGACCTGAAGCTCACCTCTTCTCATGGGCATACCAAAATTAGCTATTTACAGAAAAACTATCAATGAGAAAGACTGAAGCCTACCAGAAGAGATCTTCTATAGCCAAAGATATAAAGAAGGAAAAACAAAAAGATAGGTAGGGAGGGTAGAGTCACAATATAGTCAAGTCCCATAACCCTAGGTGGGTGACCCACAGACATGAAAATAATTACCATTGTGCAAGTTGTCTCTAAGGAGCAAGGCATCTGAAGCCCACATCATGGTCCCCAGCTTGGGAGTCCAGTACCAGGAAGATGAACCCCTAGTATGCTTGGCTTTGAAGGGAGTGGGACTTATTTTTGGAGGTCCCAAAGAACTGTGGGAGATAGAGACTCACCCTTAAAGGGCACACATTCAATCTCACAGGTTCAGGGACACAGAACAGAAGCAGTAATTTGAAAGGAGACTGGGTCAGACCTGCTTGCTGATCTTGGAGAATTTTCCAGAGTGGCTGGAGGCCATTGGAACTCACACTGTAGACAAAGATACTGGAAATTGCCATTTTGAGAGCTCAAGGCCAAGTGACTAGTTATGCAAGGAAATATCCCTATTCACCAGCAGACAGACCACCTATGACCCCTAAGCCCACAGCAACCTCTAGGCAGGGTGCATCCCACAGGAAGGCCCAGGACCTAATCTTACACACCAGTGTGTAGTCAGAAGACCCACAGCAGTGAAGCCGAGGATCTCAGGACCTACCTCTGCTCATCAGAGACAGATATCAGCTCTAGAATCCGCAGGGTCCCAGCCCTGCCCACCAGTGAGCCTGTTATAACCTCATAGTTGTGTGGACACCAACTCCAGGACAACTGCAGCCCCACAGCCTGCTGTGGTGGGACAAGCCCACCCATCAGTAAGCCAGCCTATGTTTTAAAGTGTAGCCTATTCTTGTTCCTATTTTATAGCTGATAATCTAGGGATTAAAGATGTTCAGAGAAATATTTTTAAACCAGTTCTAACAACAAGTCCATGATCTTTATTACTTTTTGTACCATTTATATTAATCTTTTAGATAAAAGAAAATCAAATCTGTTTTCTCTATTATTTGGATGTGTAAAGGATATTGACTATAAAATAAATGTGCTAATGAGAAAATATGCCTTTATAAAGAACTAAGCATTTGTAAATCCCCTTTCCAGCTCTTGGGACAGTGACTTCTCAGACACAGTCTACATTATACCAGTTGAAATGTCAATTGTGGGCTCATAAATAGAAAAACAGGGCA
This sequence comes from Capra hircus, assembly GCF_001704415.2. Classification (NCBI taxonomy): domain Eukaryota; kingdom Metazoa; phylum Chordata; class Mammalia; order Artiodactyla; family Bovidae; genus Capra; species Capra hircus. Next base: position 78,848,676 of record NC_030809.1, read on the forward strand.
GAAAGAAGGGTCAATTAAAACCATTAAGACCTGAGGTAGTAGCCAGATGGCTGACCTTTCTCTTGATACTATTTCAGGGTATCCAGATTCTAACGTTCTTATTTACTGCCCCAATGGCAAAGCATTAACATTGTTGGACCAGCCCACACCAGTCTGATGGACTTTCAAATTTTAAGCCAGCTGGAAAGAGCCATTCATAGTTCTGGACCACAATTCTGTGTCCTGAGTCAAGCTGTGAGGATAAGCCCAGATGCACTTACTGCTTTGTAACCTTTTGGCTACAGAGGGAATATATCCTCTCTTTTAGCATTGCTAAGCTGTTTTCTCACCCCGGGTATATACAATGATGTTGGGCATGGTCTGGAAGTCTATTAATTGAACGTGTCACTAGACAGAGAGAAATGGTTACAGGTTCATGATCCAATCTGTAGGTGATCCAGGTTTCCCCCTTCCTCTATTGCTCTTTTCTGATTGTTCTCTTTGACAGTAATTCAGTGTTTCTCTATCACTATCAGAGAGAGAAACTGTCACTTATAAGACCTCAACATCTGTTACTAGAGAAAAAAGAAGGGGGAAAAAAGATAATTAGACAGATGTCTCACAAAGAATTACGTGTACTCAAGAGTTTTGGCCTTAGTCCTAGCTCCTGGGAGGCAATTTCTAAACCTTTGACATTTCGTGAGTGAATGGAACCTCTGTGTCAGTCATGGTGGGTCTGTGAAACCAAACCCAATAGCTTGTGCTAACAAGATGACATGTGGTGGGCTCCTCAGACCCTGACTGATAATTTAGGCTAAAGAGGTAACCCACTGTAGCAAGTGGTCCCTCCACCTTTACTCACTGGTGATTAAATAGTTGAGATTTTGGGGTCAAGTGAAATCAGCCTGATGTCCAGGAGCTGTGGCTAGAGATTTAGTTCAACCCTGTGTGCTGCAAGTCAATCCATCATGCCTGCCTAAAGGAGCCTGGATAAAATCTCTGGACACCAAAGCTAAACGAACATCCTGGCTTGGCTGTATCATTCACATTTTGCTATACTTCAGTGTCAGAAGGGTGACATATCCCTTAAGACATGGTAACTTTGTCTCTAGCATTTTCCTCCCAGTCCCATACTCTGCCCCAAGTAGGTTCCTACTTTTATTCTTTTGCCAAATATAATTAATGGTAAGTACAGTGCTTTCCTGAGTACTGTGAGGAAAATGATCAAATATAAGGGTTGTTACCAGTACCCCCACATTTGTGAATGATGTTACACTTGGCAGTCTGGAGGGTTATATCCTTAGTCTTGAGTTTGAGCTAACTCTGGGTAGCACATGGTGTCAAATAAGAGTCCTACAGTAAACGTACAAAAATGTGTATAATCTTCTATATAGTCATTCTAATATTAAAAGTTTGTCCTAGGTTATAGATATATAATCACTATTACAAAATAGTTTATAGCAATAAAATAATTTGTAACAATAACAAATGAAAGACAATGACTAAATAATTCAACTTTTTTCCACATGAATATTTTAATTGATATTTCTTGTGGCTTAGGAACTAGGTTAGATGCTCAAGGATAGAATATTGCAAAAGATGAATTCTGAATACTCTAACAGTAACATAGGAAATAGTATGTCATTCATTTAGATGAATAGACAATTTTAATATTCTAAGTTGACTTCCCTTATAAAGAATAAATTTCTGCCATTGAATCACATAAGAGTGATACCCAGCCCAGACCTGGGAGTCCAGAGTAGATTATTCAAATGTAATGAACAAATCAGAATAAAATTGACTATAAAAACATTAATGATTTTACAAATAAAGATATTTAGTCATTGGATAAAACAACAATTTAAATTAAACATAACAACAATTCAAAATAAAATAAAAGGTAGGCAATACCAGATTTGGAACCAAAGCTCAGTGATCTTATCAAGAAGCCAGTGATATAAAACATATCATTCTGTTTCCTACTCTGCCACCTCCAGCACACTGGCTTTTCAGCCCTGGAAAGGATGGTTGCGGCATGTCAAAGCCATAATAATCAAGGAAAAAAAGAATGGAGTGGGACCACAGATTTCTGATTTCCTCTACAGATTCTGTCTTTTCATCAGGGGAATCAGTTCGGTTCAGTTCAATTCAGTCGCTCAGTCGTGTCTGACTCTTTGCGACCCCATGAATCGCAGTGGGCCAGGCCTCCCTGTCCATCACCAGCTCCCTATATGCGAGTGCATTTGCCAGAAGGATGTCTTAGGTTGCACCAGTGAGAGGATGCTAACGTGAGGTTCTGACATAAGGAAATGGGATTTTCATGATTAGCTTAATTTCATAATCATTATACCCCAGTACTAGTGGAAAGTGCTAGCAAATTTTATATCACTTCTGAAATCAAGGAACTTCCACTCTTTAATAAAATCAAGTAGGATTAGACTACTGAGTAACTCACAGTATCTACCAAAGAAACTAACCTCTAAGATAAGACATGGTGGATGAATAGGATCAGCTAGAAAAATATGAGCATGAGAGGGACAAAATGGGACAGAGAACACGTGAAATATTCGTAGAGACAAGTCTTGATAATCATACTGAAATACCAACAATTTGAGATCACAGTGTAAAAAGTGATTTTTGAGAATAAGATTCTGAAAATTCTGAAAGAATCAAATTATAAAATACCACAAATTATGTACGTATAATGAAATGTTACTAATGAATCAAAAGGAAGAATTTGAAAGATTATATGAAACATGCCCATAGATGTAGGTAGATTAAGGAAAATAAAACAAATGTATGTACTTTGGAACATATACAAAATATTGTGTAATATAATATATGAAACAGATACAGTTGTGAGAAGATGATAGGATTATAGATGCTGTATATATTCACTTATTTTAAATATTTTTGACTTAGTTGATTAAATTAAAATGCTAATTAGTTTCCCAATGGTACACATTTTTTTGCCCCATCAATTTACAATATAAAGTTTTCAGGTAAATTCTTTTTTTTAATTCAGAGTTCAAGCTGTCACATCTTGTTGCACATATTTTGCACTGTGCAGGATCACTCAAGAGGCAAAAGTGTCCTGTTTTTACGAATAGCTAGAGATATGCTGCACACAAAAACAATTAGGCCATTAAATATACAAATATCTAAATGATCTGTGTTCTATTCTTGAAATCTACTTACACAGAGGATAATTACAGAGATAATTAATCTAATTAAAAGGAGTATTATCTGGAAAAAAAAAATAAGATCCAAGATTGAGATATATCCCCATTACTTAAAGAGGTGTCTGAACTCATTAACCTCTCCTAATTTTAATTTATTCATCTACAAAATGGTATATTTTTCACTTGTGCTACCTATTCATAAGATCTTAAAATCAGTTTAAGTTTAGGAAACATTTATGAGTAGATTTACGAATATGATATTTACTATTATTGTCATTACTACATAAGTACTCTACCCTTACCATAAAAAAGATATTGGGTTGGCCAAAAAGTTTGTTCAGGTGTTTCCATACCATCTTATAGAAAAAGTAGAACAAATATTTGACCAACCCAGGATATACTTCTGACAATGAAATAAACAAGATGTTTATATTAACTATGGCGATATCCTCTGCAAATAAGATACACATTCTAAGTGGTTTAAACAATATGAAAAATTCATTATCTCATTTACCAGATAACTCAAAGTCATGCCAGAGCCTTGCTCTAACACATTACTATTGGTGAGAGAATTTTAGTGTCCAAGTTTCATGCACCCATGCTAGGTAGGACATTGTCTAGTGGGAGAACAGACCATTTCATTTGCCAGCAACACTCTCTTTCCATCTGTTGGCTAACACTTAAATAACTGTATGTATCTATTTAAATTTAAGTTCTTATTAATTAAAATTTAATACAATTCAAAATTCAGAGTTGCTGTCTTACTGGTCACATTTCAAGCACTCAATAGCCTGAAGAGGTTAATGACTGCTATATTGTACAGTGTGGAAATAAAATACTCTGTCATCTCAGAAATTCCTATCAGAAAGGGCTGAAACTTTAGGAAAATCAGAATTTCCTAAATTCCTATGAACCAGAGAAATGCTCATCTTCTTTGAAAGTGGATATCTGAACAAATTTGAGGCTGGCTGAAGCACAAGCTGGAATCAAGATTGCCAGGAGAAATATCAATAACCTCAGATAGGAAACCATATCATAGGAAACCACCTAATGGCAGAAAGCAAACAGGAACTAAAGAGTCTCTTGATGAAGGTGAAAGAGGAGAGTGAAAAAGCTGGCTTAAAACTCAACATTCAAAAAACTGAGATCATGACAACTGTTCCCATCACATCATGGCAAATGGATGGGGAAACAATGGAAACAGTGAGAGACTTTATTCTGGGGGGCTCCAAAATCACTGTAGATGGTGACTACAGCCATGAAATTAAAAGATACTTGACCTTGGGATAAAAGCTATGACAAACCTAGATAGCATATTAAAAAGCAGAGACATTACTTTGCTGACAAAGGTCCATCTAGTCAAAGCTATGGCTTTTTCCAGTAGTCATGTATGGATGTGAGAGTTGGACCATAAAGAAAGCTAAGTGCTGAAGAATTGATGCTTTTCAACTGTAGTGTTGGAGAAGACTCTTGAGAGTCCCTTGGACTGCAAGGAGATCAAATTAGTCAGTTCTAAAGAAAATCAACCCTAAATATTCATTGCAAGGACAGATGCTGAAGTTAAAGCTCCAATACTTTGGCTCCCTGATGTGAAAAGAGCTGACTCATCAGAAAAGACCCTGATGCTGGGAAAGATTGAAGGCAGAAGAAGGGGATGATAGAGAATGAGATGGTTGGATGCATCAGTGACTCAGTGGACATGAGTTGAGCAAGCTCTGGGAGATGGTAAAGAACATACAAGGAAGCCTGGTGTGCTGCAGTCCATGAGGTCCCAAAGAGTCAGACATGACAGAGTGACTGAACAACAACAAATCTAAACAAACTGTGTTTCTATATAGTAAGAAATATCTCAATATTGGATTTGACCATGCAATATGCCATCATTTTGGGGGAAGCAAAAATGGATACATCCCAGGTTTGCATATTGCATACACCTTCCTTCTGCACTACATTTTAGCTGACAAAAAGAGAAGTGGTAGGGAGATTTACATAATAAAATCTATGAATTAATTATCTATAAATTGGACACAAGACAACTACTTAAATGTAAAATTAAAATAATGCCTGCAAGGGTAGCAGAGAAAATATATGAATGAATTATACTACTCACCATAGTAAAACAAATGTGTTCATAATTTAACTTCAGCAACCAAATACATGATTTTATTTTCATATGGCTGGATATCAAATGGAAACATATTTTGTATTTAGAAGGTAGAGCCACTTTTTAAAACTAATAGTCTACATAATCTATGGGGAGAGATTTATAAGAGCTCAATGGTACACTGAGTTTCTACACAGTTTACTCCCTTGTCTTCAAAGCAAATGAACTATCTAACTAGAAGAAATATGATTCCCATTGAATTCCAGTTCACAGGCAGCATTGCTAATTTCTCTTGCTGCTCCTCTTCCCTCTCTCCCTCAAAAAGAAGATACCACTGGGAATGCCTGAACAGCTCCCAAATTCTATTTATACTGTTCAAATTATGAAAAAAATCCAAGATGAAGAATAACTGCTGATATTAAGACTGTAAGACTTTCTCATATAAATGGAACAACAAATTTTGATTATGTTCAAGTTATGAAAAAATGAAAGAAGACTCCAGGAGAAAATGTAAGAATGCTTTTTCATAGCTGAGATAAAGGATGATCTCTCTTATACAGGAAAGAATAGCAGGGCAAATATACCTCTCAGGTCACAAAGCACTAAGGCAATTTACACCTGTCCTTATTTTTATCAATGGTCCCTGGTTGTAATCCCTGACCTCTGAGAAATTCTGGGATTGGCGCATTCTCTTGCCAGCCCCAAGGTCATGCTCTCTTCTGTTTGCTGTGGCTGAAATAGCCGATTGCTTTCATCCTAAATCCACGTTTTGGTTCCTGGACCATCTAAGCATCTGATTAGCTCCATCTTTTATCTCCCATCTCAGTGGCTTTAGACCTTTGGCCTGGTTGTTTCTAATGTTCCCTCCACATTCTGACTGATACAAAGCAGCAAAGTTGGCTTTAGAGCCCTGAATGGGACAGGCCTGGCCTCCTTGGACGACACTTAATACCTTACCAAGAGAAGTCTGATCTCAAGAGAGCTATCAACCATTTTTTTAAACAGTGAATTTAACCTGTTCATTTATTGTGTGCCCTTCTTCACTGCTTTAGAACTAATTGAAACATTTTAGAAACAGAATAAAAAGGCTTAAAAGCAAATTAAAAGTGACAAGAATGAACTAATTTTTAATTATTTATATACTATAGAATAAATTAATCTCCCATTTTTATTTTGTTTTTTGTGTTAGATATTTTAAACTCTAGACAGGCTGTAATCATTAAAATTCATGTTGATTTGCATTTTTTTTGGTAATTGCCTCAATCACAAAATGATATTTAAACTACATATTTTATATATTTGAAGGATCCAGATGTTGTGTTTTACATGTATTCAGCTCCTTAATTAAACACTAAATCTTGTTTCTAAGTCAAAATATGTGCTCATAATTATAAAATATTTAGATCGCTTCAGGTGGTCATCATTCTTTCAACATTATGTACTGTGCTCCTAATTCCAGTCAACCATCTTAAAAACCTGTGTTACTTGTACAATATTGCAAACAAAAGTATATGGCTGGAGAGAACTTTACCATGTAGGGGACAGGAAGCCTGTATCTGAGTTTCAGGTTCACTAATAACTAGATGAATCTGTTCAAGTCATTTAGTTTCCTGTGCTCTCAGTTTCCTCATTTGCAACACTAGCATGTTCATCAAGATGATTTCTAATGTACTTTCAAGTTCAAAGTTGTATGGCTCAACAACAATAATAGCGGAAAACAACCAATTCAACTAAAAGTATGAGCAAAAGACATCAATAGGTACTTCTCCAAATAAGATATATTAGATGACTAGTAAGTGTATGAAAAGACTTGCGGCATCATTGGGCTTCAGTGAAATGTAAAGCAAAACAGCAATAAGATACCACCCCACACCTACTAAGATGAACGTTTTTTTTTTCCTAAAGACAGAAAATAAAAAGTTGGTGAGGATGTGAAGAAATCGGATCCCTCCTACATTGCTGGTAGGAATGTTAAATGTACAGCCTCTGGTAGTTCCTCAAGAAGATAAACACAGAATTATCATATAATATAGAAATTCCATTCCAATGTGTACATCCAAAAATTGAAAATAGGTTCTCAAATAAAAACTGGCACATGTATTTTTTATACACATTCTATTCACAACAGCCAAATGCAGAAACAACTCAAATGTCCATCAACAGACACATCAAAAAAGCAAAATGTATATATTTGTACAATAGAATATTATTACACCATAAAAAAGAATGAAGTACTAAAACATGCTACAGCCAAGATGAACCTTAAAATCATCATGCTGATTGAAAGAAGCAAGGCACATCATCATAGTGTATGATTCCATTTATATGAAATATACCAAATAGGCAAATTCATAAGAAGAGAAAGTAAATTAATTGTTGTTATGGTCTGGAGGAAGGGAGAATGGGGGAAGCATTGCTTAATGGGTGTGGGGTTCCTGTTTGAAGTGATGAAAAATTCTGGAACTAGATAGGGGTGGTATAACATTGTAGATGTACATGAATTCATGCCATGTAATTGTACACTTTAAAATTCTATTTTTATATTACGTGTCAGTTCAGTTCAGTCTCTCAGTCGTGTCCGACTCTTTGCAACCCCATGAACTGCAGCATATCAGGCCTCCCTGTCCATCACCAACTCCTGGAGTTTGCCAACTCACGTCCATTAAGTCAGTGATGCCATCAAACTATCTCATCTTCTGTCGTCCCCTTCTCCTGCCATCAATCTATTTTAATAAAAATTAAACAAGCCATGATTTGATTTATGCAAAGTAGCATCCTTCTACTAGTGTTTGTGAAAAGAAATTCCATTCTTATCAGCTATTGGCAGCAGCTGAAAAGGGAATTATTGATTGTATAGTTTTGTGTAAAGATATAGCATTTGTAGTCTACATAAAAAATAAAGCTCTGGATTATTAATTTTCAAAACAGGGATGAGTTGCTGATCTTCACCAAATCAAGTCTTTCCCATTTAGATTAATGCTGCTTTATTCTGTCAAATTGTCCCCTCTCTCTTTTTCCTGTCCTAAATAGCTCAACATTCAGAAATCTAAGATCATGGCATCTGGTCCCATCACTTCATGGCAAATAGATGGGGAAACAGTGGCTAACTTTATTTTTTTTTTGGCTCCAAAATCAGTACAGATGGTGATTGCAGCCATGAAATTAAAAGATGCTTAATCCTTGGAAGGAAAGTTATGACCAAACTAGACAGCATATTAAAAAGCAGAGTCATTACTTTATTAACAAAAGTCCATCTAGTCAAGACTATGGTTTTCCAGTAGTCATGTATGGATGTGATAGTTTGACTACAATAAAAGCTGAGCACAGAAGAACTGATGCTTTTGAACGGTGGTATTGGGGGAAGATTCTTGAGAGTCCCTTGGACTGCAAGGAGATCCAACCAGTCCATCCTAAAGGAGACCAGTCCTGGGTGTTAAATGGAGGGACTGATGTTAAAGCTGAAACTCCAATACTTTGGCCACTTGATGTGAAGAGCTGACTCATTTAAAAAGACCCTGATGCTAGGAAAGATTGAAGGCAGGAGGAGAAGGGGACAACAGAGGATGAGATGGCTGGATGGCATCACCAACTCAATGGACATGAGTTTGGATAAACTCCGGGAGCTGGTGATGGACAGGGAGGACTGGCGTGCTGTGGTTCAATGTGGTCACAAAGAGTCAGACACGACGGAGAGACTAAACTGAACTGAAATATAATTTTTATTTCTCAGATAGATACTGGATTTTTTTATGGTTAGTACAATTATTTCTCAGTTATAGTGTTTTAATTTACTTTGTGGTCAATGGTTCTCACACACTGCTGTGCATTACTATTAAAAACTGAGGGAAAAAAAAAAACCTTCAAATACTTCAAATTAAAATATTTTGCAGATAGTGATGCTTTACTAGGTTCAGGCTCCTTCACTACATTCTTAATGCTTGTAAAGAATATCACACACACAAAGATGTGTATAGTAATATAAGCTGCTGAAGTAGAATTTGGGTTTTATTTCATATACCTAGATAAGAAATGCAAGTATATGGTAGCTAATAATTATAACACTGGTGACAAATTGAGTATTGGGAGAAAAAGGGTATTATTTTTTATTTAAAAACTCTGATTCAGAGTTATCTGCTTGCTTATTGTGGTAATTTAATTTAGGCATTTCTGGGCTTAATTTCTATATAACACAGTGATTGATTTCTCATTCAAGTCTGTAGTTCAATCTTATTCTAGTTTTTTCTCATTCTCCCTCTTTTCCTTTGTTTCTGGGTTGCTTTACATTTCTGCTGGTCTCTGCATCCCTTCTTTAATTCTGGTGCTAATGGTGTGTTTATCTTCTCTGCTCAGTAGAGGCCCTACCTTTGAATGGCACGGGTGAAGTCTCCCTGGAATGTGCTCCACCCTAAGGGAAGCAGCTTAAACTCCAGAAGCCCCTGAAGTGAAGTGGTTCAGTCGTGTCGGACTCTTTGCGACCCTGTGGGCTGTCTCCTCAATCCACGGAACTCGTCAGGCAAGAATACTGGAGTGGGTTGCCATGATCCAACCCACATTGAGGTTTTTTTGTTTGTTTGTTTGTTTTTAACAATATATTCGCCTAATTGAGCCACAACTGAACAAGTAACTGACTCTTCCCTCAACAGTCTCAGCATTCACATGAGGCCATCAGGGTTGCAGGCATTCAAAGGGTCCTCTCCAATTTCACTGTGAGTCTAGGCTGCTTCTAATGCTTCACACTACATGTTACCATGCAAGGACAAAGGACTTGTCTTTCTGAACATATGTCCCATTTGGAAATCTCAGACAAGATGCTTGGTACAGCGTCACCTCCTCTAGTTTCTCAAACTTCAGAAGAAACTATACTGTAGTTCCAAATTTGCATTATACTTGAATATGAAGAGAACATGTAGATTACTCAGTTTGAATGAGCAGTATATATATATGCAAAGATTTGCTTTGAAAACAGTTAGGAAGACTGCTCCCAACTAAGCCCCAACTAACTAAAACTGCCCAGAACTTTCCTTCCTTCCTTTCCTTCTTGCCATCTCCTTCTCCCTCCCTCTCTCTCTCCCTTCCTCCCTTCATTTTCCTTCTTTTATTAATCCTTCTCTCCCTTCTTCCTTTGTTCGTTTGTTCCTCCCTCCCCACTCCTTTTTTTTTTTTTTTTTTTAAGGAAAAAGGAAAGTGTAAGACACTGGAGAAAACTGAATAGATTAGTAGCAGGACTGTGCATTTAACTAAGCATGTTCAACTATATAAAGAAATATAAATAAGACATGGAAACAACCTAAATATCCATCGACAGAGGAATAGATAAAGTGGATGTAGTACATATATGCAATGGAATGTAGCTCAGCTATAAAAAGAGTGAAATAATGCTATTTTCAGTGACATGAATGGATCTAAATATTGTCATACAGAGTGGAATAAGTCAGACATAGAGAGACATATATGATATTGCTTATATGAGAAATCTATAAATATGGTACAAATGAACCTGTTTACAAAATAGAAATAGTGTCACAGATGTTGAGAACAAAATTATGGTTACAAAGGAGGGAGAGGGAGATAAATGAGGAGATTGGAATTGTCACATACATACTAATATATACAAAATAGATAGCTAATAAGAAACTAGTATATAGCACAAAGATCTCTACTCAGTATTCTGTAATGACCTATATGGGAAAATAATCTTGAGTGGAAATATGTATACATATGATTGATTCATTTTGCTGTACAGCAGAAACTAGCACAACACTGAAAATACTCCAAGGAAAATTAATGTAAAAGTAATATAGATTAATTGCCATAGCAATCTGATTTTTGTCACATGTTCTGATCCATCTGAGCTAGGGAAGGAAAGGGGAAGAAAAACCCTCTAATTCAGTAAAATTAGTCTGATTTATATTTAAAACTCTTTTTAGGTAAGTGTATAGACAATGCTGGATAAAATTTCAGAATTTTATTCCAGTCTGCTTCTCCTAGATGATATCTGAGCATATGGAGGCTTGAGCTTTAGAAGAGAGACACGTCTCTAAATCCTGCAGCTTTTTCTTTACCTTTGTCCCCAGCCCTCCTTGGAGTCCTCCTCATCCCTGGATTTCCCTGCAGCATAGCTGAGCTGTTCCTTCATCTGAAGCATTGCCTGTTGTTGTGTAAGTTCTCTTGGCCTCCCACCACAAAGCCACCTGCTGACTCCTTCTGCTGAAATCTATGGCTAGGGGACAATCAGTCCTTCTCAGCTTAGTCAGGGTGCTGGCAGCTGTCCTTTTAATCAAACACATCTCAGGACTTCCCTGGCAGTCCAGTGGTTAAGACTCTGCACTTTCACTGCAGAGAGCATAGATTCCATCCCTAGTTGGGGAACTAAAATCCCACATGGTGTATGGCCAATAAATTTTTTTCTAAAGAGAATTAAAATAAACCAAACATATCTTGGTGCTCTCTGTTTACGAACTGAGCATACTGAGATCTGAGTGTGAGTCCCATTCTGCCCTTGACCCAAGTAAGTTACAGAGATTTTTTTTTTTTTCCTTGCCTGTACCTGACTGATGCCCTAAAATGGTGTGTGAGAACTTCTGGATCCCACCACTGTCCACAAAACTATAAAGCAGCACTGACTGAGAAGAATCCAGACACTCTCTGCCTAAATAGATTATACAGCACAGATTTTCCTATACGGCTGGCTGTCTTTAGGAATGCATGAGGGTATTCTATGATGCTGACTCTACCAGGACACCAGAAGACAAATTGGGCAGAAGATCCTGAGGTCTTGGCTTTCCCCTGAATGAAAAGAATCCATCCACCACTACATACACCTGACTGCCTGCCTCCTCCGTGCTGTCCCCTGTCATTTCCTTAATCCACCAGGGCTGTAGGTGGCAGTGGCTATTACTCCATTTCTCTTCTTTGGGATGTCCCTTAGATGAAATGCAACACAGTGTTCTCTAGACTTCTCTTCAATATGTTAAATGAATAGATGCAAGAACACCTCTCTTGTTTCCAAATGTTTTTAGTCTTGTTACATTCTTGAAAATACTTTTTTGCATGTCAAAACTTTAATTTTGACCCTGAGGTGTAATAATCCTTCAGTTCAGTTCAGTCGCTCAGTCGTGTCTGACTCTTTGCAACCCCATGGACTGCCGCAGGCCAGGTCTCCCTGTCCATCACCAACTCCAGAGTTTATCCAAACTCATGTCCATTGAGTTGGTGATGCCATCCCACCATCTCAACCTCTGTCATCCCCTTCTCCTCCTGCCTTCAATTTTTCCCAGCATCAGGGTCTTTTAATGAAAGCAATAACTGCTTTGCTTTCATCTGGCATCCCAACATCTATAATCATATAAGCATAAACACTCTCAAAACATAGACTTCTATTCGTCATTTTGAGGGTGGGTAAATTCCTTTCAGTGTCACGCTGAGTACTGATTAGGGCACCTAACCTGACTGAGGAGTATCTAATTGTATAAGGGTGGTTATCTTCATTAAACTGTCTTTTAACTATTTATTAACATACTTTTCAAATCTGTAAGAATAGTGGTTAACTTGCAGAAAACTGGTATTAATGCAATTGTTTCTTGACTGAGTCAGAAAACTGACTCCTGTTCAATAGTAATGTAAAATTATTTCTCCCCAGAAGACAAAGTAACTGCAAATGTTAGAGCTGATTGCTTACATGACATTAATCAGTTTCATATCTAGTTGCAAAATATTTTCAGCATTACTGTGACAGACAGATGACATAAGTCTCCATTTCTTAAAATATGTTTTGAACTAGTTATAACATTTTACTGGTTCCCTTATTGTTATGGACAAATAAAATCTTTGAAATGTTTGTTTACAACCTTCTGAAAATTATACAACAGGATACGCACTATTGAGTGACAAGGGAAATAAATTATGGACACTTATCCCTTACTTAAGGAACTTAGTTTCTGAAAATGTGCATAAGTGAATAAAATCATTAAGTTAAAAAATAATAAAATTATCTCTGAGTGTATATGTGTGTGTGTGTGTATAAAATTTATTGAATTTGTTACAATATTGCTTGTTTTGGTTTTTTGGCTACAAGGCATGTGAGATCTTAGTTCCCTAACCAGGGATTGAACCTATACCACTTGCATTGAAAGGTGAAGTTTTAATAACTTGATTGCCAGGGAAGTCCCTGTATATATTTATAATGAGGAAATTACTGTACATTCCCTACTAATCCAAGATACATCATATTTGCAAACAGAAAATTATGTTAAGTTGAATACTATAAAAATTGTGTAAGTAATAAAATAAATAAATATAGTTTATAAATAAATTATAATTAATGAAGATTTACTATGCTTATCGGGAAAAAAAGATCTGGGGTTATTGCTGAAGGTTGAAAAATAAGTACCAAAGGAGAATCATTCTTTTGAAGATATATCACTGCACTTTTGGGGGCATGTGGTTGTTTATCTTTCACTCAAATTGCACTTAGAAATAAGTCATAGAACAAAAAAACACCCTTAGGGCTCTGAACATAGAGGCAAGACAGGCAAAATATACATTAAAAAATTCTACCCTGGAAGTGCAAAACAGTGGTTACTGATGAAGCTCTTCTTTTTTCCCTTTTCCTGGTCTGAAATCTGGCTGTGGTAGAACAAAGATCTAAATCTTAATTTTGCTTCTGTTTTGAAACGTTTATTATATTTACTTTACCATTTATGATGATATAGAAGGCAGGCATCTCTTTACATTTAACTACTGGTTGCCTTAAAATTGTACAAAAGCATTTGAAGTCAATGTCACATGATTCTACTGAGCTGGACCTGCGAGTCAATAATATTTGAAGTTAATCAACTCTCCCCCTCGAGATCCTCAGCTAACTCCACTTTGAAAGACAGGCATCTTTCCATAGAAGTTAATTTTCACTGTTCAGTTCAATCACTCAGTCATGTCCAACTCTTTGCGACCCCATAGACTGCAGAACACCAGGCCTCCCTGTCCATCACAAACTCCCAGAGTTTACTAAAACTCATTACCACTGAGTGGGTGATGCCATCCAACCATCTCATCCTCTGTCGTCCCCTTCTACTCCCGCCTTCAATCTTTTCCAGCATCAGGGTCTTTTCAAATGAGTCAGTTCTTCGCATCAGGTGGTCAAAGTATTGGAGTTTCGGCTTCAGCATCAGGCCTTCCAATGAATATTCAGGACTGACTTCATTTAGGATGGACTGGTTGGATCTCCTTGCAGTCTGAGGGACTCTCAAGAGTCCTCCAACATTGCAGTTAAGCATCAATTCTTTGGTGCTCAGCTTTTTTGCAGTCTAACTCTCACATCCATACATGACCACTGGAAAAACCATAGCTTTTACTAGATGGACCTTTGTCAGCAAAGTAATGTCTCTGCTTTTTAATATGCTGTCTAGATTGGTCATAGCTATTCTTCCAAGAAGCAAGCATCTTTTAATTTCATGGCTGCAGTCACCATCTACAATGAGATGGAGCTAAAAGCTAGAGTAACTAATCTTTTTTTTTTTTTTTTTAATTTTAAAATCTTTAATTCTTACATGCGTTCCCAAACATGAACCCCCCTCCCACCTCCCTCCCCACAACATCTCTCTGGGTCATCCCCATAGAGTAACTAATCTTAACAGTTCATCAACAGTTTCTTCCCTGCTCCTAAATAATCTTCATTATTTCATTAAGTTCATCAATGTGCTTTTGGCAAATGATGCTTCTTTATTTTTATTCCAGAACGTTCTAAAACCCCTTTAAACTGCTATGAAATGTTCATTGCAGACACTTTAAACAGATGTACAGAAGTAACTAGGAGGATCCAGCAATGTATGGTAAATGACCTTTCAGATATGGCACAAATCACTGACAAATGCATGTAACTAAACAAAGACTGTTCCTATCTAAGCCACTTGCTCAGGAGATGCTGTACAACTGAGAGTCATCCATCAGAGAAGATGGTGCCACCATTAGTTTTAAAGATCATCAAAGACATTTCTTCAACTAATGAATAAATAAATTGCAATTTAAGGTAATTAAATGATATATGGAGTTCCACAGTCACTTAGTGGCAGAAACCAAGATTTCCTCACACTCAATCCAGGGCTTTCTCATTACATTACACCATAAAACAATCAAAAGGTTATTGATGAGCTATGATCATATAGTCCAACCTATGTTGGTCTTAAAATTCAAAATTTTATTGAAGCCAAGTAAAACTAAGGGATCAAACCAAAATTTTAAAATATTGGAGAGACATAGCATTTAATCTACTATGCAGCTAATAACTATTTCTAGAAAGTACACTGTGCATTACTAAGTAATTCATCCTCCTTAGAGACATGAATTATGCACGTTATACTTTTTGTTTAATAGTAAAAATTATAGCAAGTAGATATAAGCATATTTTTCCAAAGGGTTTATTAGAGTGGTACAGCAACTACCAGGCAAATATACGGATAGAAAGGAGTCTTAGTTAAAAAAGAAGCTCATTGGCTTCTCTTAGAGTTCTTATATGAAAATCTGGAGGAAGAGTTATGGAAGAATTTGGTGGATGAAGAAATTGGAATAACTGAAACAAAGGTGGGAATTCAAGAAATAAAATTACAAGGTTACTGAAAGAAGTGATAGAATTTTACTTTCTTTAAATTTCTGCCTAGGACTGGTCATGTTGGTCACAGCTGGCAATTACTTTAGGAGTGCCTATTGCTCTTACTGGATCAGGGGAGGCAAATCTTACTCTCTTTAGGAGCTGCTTTTTATGTTATTTTTGTGAATCTGGTGAGGACAAAGAAGACCTGCAGCCCCAAAGCATACGGGACTAAAAACGGAAGGCTGACTCCATCTACATTACTCTTTTATTCCAAAAATATTTGTCCTGGGAAGGTCAGAGGGTAAATCAGTAAATCACTTTATGATTTGTTTCAGGTTCTTCCCTCAAATTTAATTATCTGAAAAGCAAAAGCTTAACCCGTCTCTAAGACAACAGTTTGTTTATGCAGGTAGACAACCCTCTTCTCAGAAGGAGAGGTCAGCTCAAATGGGCAAGAAGATCATTCAGCTGAAAATTGGAAATGGAGGAACACTTTTCTAACATTGTCACTTGTTTTCATCCACAGATCTTAAACCATTGTATCAAAAACTGTGCCCAAACCCAATCAGATTCAGGCTTTAAATACTTGATTTCAGCAATTAATGCCTTAAGCCCTAGAAATATTCTTCTCTCTCCCTCTTTAGTAAATTAAGTCTCTCTTAGGGTGATGTTATCCATCAGCAGAATAAGTTAATAAACTGACCTTTCCTCAGTCAACAGCTCACTTTGTTGTTCAGGTTGGGGAGCTGATGGTTGATGCTAATAGCAAAGAAAAGCTGCTTTTCAACCATGGGAGTTGCAAATACTGTATTATTCAGGAGATAGACACATCCTGAAGTTCTTGATAGGATTTTAATTTTCTGATTCTCCCACCTACCACTTATAAGATGTAAAATATGTAAAATATGTTGTGCAAAATATTTATGTCAGACACATCATCATAATCAGCATTTTCTGTCCTTTCTTTACTAAAAGATTCAGTATGTTCAGGATGATCTAGGGAGAATGCACATCTCTTATAAGAGTCTGAATATTTTAAAATAAAATACATTTGTCAAGGACCACTGGTGGTTAAAAAGTGAAAGTACCCCAAAGTACTCAACATAAATTTTGCAATAGGAGAACTATAAATACTTTATAGGAAATAGTTTAATTTTTTTTTAGTGGAAGAGCTACTCTAGCTAGAGAAAATGTTGGTTCATGAGTTTTCTGGAAAGCAGACACAGCCTCTGCTATTCTGGGAATAGTTGAGATGCAGGAGAGGGAACGTTCTCCTAGATCCTCTTAGGATTCTTGACCGGGTCTGAAAATTATTAGGCAGATTATGAGAGTCACACAGATTTATTTAATGCAAGTTTTATGTGACTCTTGAGCCTTCATAAGGAAATGAACACTTGAACAGTTAGACCTGAGTATTTTTACGTTAGAGCTGATAAAGAGCAGATAGCCCTGTAGAAACATGACAGACCAAAGAGCATGAGGTGAGTGCGTGAAACTTAGTGAAACTGCGTGAATCTTAGCAAGGCCTGTTTCCTGGAATCCTTCGTGGTGTCTCTGTCTTCAGAATAAGGATGTGCCTTTCCTCTGGGCGCAGGTGTAACAGAGCAGGACGCTATGGGGCCTTCCTGGGATAGACCCTTTCCCCATAGCCTCTGCTTTCACTCCTCTCTGTGCTAAGTCGCTTCAGTCATGTCCGACTCTGTGCGACCCCAGAGACGGCAGCCCACCAGGCTCGCCCGTCCCTGGGATTCTCCAGGCAAGAACACTGGAGTGGGTTGCCATTTCCTTCTCCAATGCATGAGAGTGAAAAGTGAAAGTGAAGTCCCTCAGTCATGTCTGACTCCTGGCGACCCCATGGACTGCAGCCCACCAGGCTCCTCCATCCATGGGGTTTGCCAGGCAAGAGTACTGGAGTGGGTTGCCATTGTCTTCTCCAGCACTCCTCCCTGTAGTTCCTAGATAATAGTATCTGATCCACATTTCTTGAGTAGTTTTACATATGCTAAAACCTCTAGAAGAAATTAACTACCTGACGTCCATGAGCATGTAGCCAACAGATTTACTGGTGTTAAGGACTGATAATGTTAACCCTGTGACACCGCCTTGTCACCATCAACCAATCAGACAACTGTATATGAGCAGATCACATGCCCTGGGATTCCCCTCTCTCACCTCGTCTTTAAAAATGGTTTGCTGAGACCTATCAGGGAATTCAGGCTTTTTGAGCCCTAGATGTCCTAACTCCTTCTATGGTGCCTTGCACTAAATGCTGCACTTCAGCACAACCAGGGGTAAGTAGATTGGCTTTACTGCCTGTGGGCAAGGGGACCCAAGTTTGGTTCAGTGACCTAGAGAGGGAATATCTTACAGAAAGAGTTTTGGTAAGAAGACTTATGATCCTGAAGAAGAAAACATTTCTGCAGATGATAGATGCTGTGTTTTTCAACTTTCTTTCTTCACCACTTGAGCAGAGTTGCAGATTATATTTGCAACAAGTTTGACATTCCTATGCTTCAATCTATTGTTCCAGGGTTAATGCACATTTTTCTCCAGGGTCTGGTAAATTAACTTCGTACCTCTTGATATTGATAACATGAACTAATAAGCCTTGGCTATGGATAAGAAGACAAGTAATAAATATATTATAAATTACTGAAAGTTTCTCTTGATATTTTAAAAATATATATTGAAGTATAGTTGATTTACAATCTTGTGTTAGTTTCAGATATATCCTTCAAATAAAAAGTGTTAGTCACTCATGTCCAACTTTTTGCGACCCCATGGACTGTAGTCCAACAGGCTCCTCTGGCCATAGATTTCTCCAGGCAAGAATATTTGAGTGGATAGTAATTTCTCAGGGGACCTTTCAACACAGGTATTGAACTGGGATTTTCTGCATTGGCAGGCAGAGCAGATTTTTTACCATCTGAGCCAGCAGGGAAGCCTGCAGGTATATCCTGGGTATCTTTATATACAGGATAGCAACAAAAATGGCAAGCTCTTGTATATTTCTAAATATTCCCTGTTATAAACAATATTATCAACTTTCTATAAATGTTTATCAGTTCTTGTCATCTACTGTGAGCTCCTTAAGGGCAGATCATTTGTCTTTGATGGTTTATTTTTTTATTAGCACCTAAAAGAGAGTGAGACACATTCCATATGTTCATTAACCACAGATGAAATAAATAAATAAGCAAATACGTGGTGAGCAAATGAGTGGTTAAGCACCAGGCTGGAAATCTGCTCAAGACAAAACTCTATAGCCTAAGATTTTCCACATTCAACTCATGATTTTGCCATAATTAGGCCTGATTTTGTGCGTACTCTGTTTCAGTCATGCCAAACTACCCTTGGTGGTTATATCATTCTCCAAATGAACCTCACTTTCAGACTTTTCCTTTTTCTATTCCTAGAGCTTAAAAACAATTTTAATAGGAAATAATCATTTAATACACATTGAGTTACATGGATCAGAGGAAATACAAATTTTCCTCTAAACTATTAGATTTTTTGAAGGGGTAAGTGAATTATATTGATAAAACCAGATTGGCAAGATGAATTGGCAATTGTGTATATGTTTATATTTTTTATGTGTACAGGGGATTCACAGAGAAGAAAAACCCAATATAGTCATTATAGAAGGAGATGTATATACTGTTTTAACAAAAGGATATATAATATGATAAGGTGACTAAATATATGATGAATAAGATTTTTATTAGTAAGATTTGTTAATTAGGTTTATCTCAGTGTCATCTGCAGTCTTCCCATGTGGGTAGGGCAAAATCCTTACAAATGGAAATATATGTTACATTCACAAAGAGAAATGTTTCCCCTATTCTTAGGCAGGAAGGGGAAGGAAAGAGGGTTCTTTCTGTGTCTGCTATTTCTCAGTTGCCTTCAGCTCAGAATACTCTTTATGCCAAACTAGCATATTTTGGAGTAGGTTTTTTGGATCCCCTCAGAAATTTATTTTTGAACATTTTAGCATGAACTTGTTGCAGGAAGGGGGACCCCTTCCAGGGCCCAAAACTAGGCTCTTGTCTAACACTCGGAAATGAATTGTCCAAGGAGACACATGTGCTGACAAAGCCAGAGATTTTATTGGGAAAGGGCACTTGGGTAGAGAGCAGCAGGGTAAGAGAATCCAGGAGAACTGCTCTGCCACGCGGTGATGGCATTAGTTTCCGGGTGGTCTTTAGCCAATCATTCTGACTCAGAGTCCTTCCTGGTGGTACACTCCTTGTTCAGCCAAGATGGATACTAGAGAGGATTTTGGGAGGTGGTCAGACCTGTGGTGTCTCCTTTTGACCTTTCCCGAACTCTTCTGGTTGGTGGAGGTCTATTAATCCCCTGTTCCTTACTAGGACCTCCTGTTGTAAAACAACTTATGCAAATGGTTTCTATGGTGCCTGGCCAGGGTAGAAGGTTTCAATTAGTGTGCTTCCCTTAACAAACTCATGTGCTGGTGGTATATTTGCACTAGATTACTTGTGTCAGCCTCACATTCTTCAAAAGGATTGATAATTACAGGGACCTATCATATTTTAAATTCCATAATCTCTCATTTGTCTCTGTAATACATCTGTTTACTCTTGATCTCCATAATCCAGGATAAAATAATAGATCTCAGCTAGTCCTTAAACCTGTTTCAGGAAAGTTCTACGGATCAATAAAAATGCCTTGCATTGAGGGGAAAAAAGTATAAATCACTTTCATGGACATATGAAGTGAGAACAATTTGAAAAGAAGAAAATAAAATTATACCTCTGAGCTATATTGGTTTATTTTTCTCCAAGCCTTACTATCTCAGTATGCTGCATTTACTTCCTGAAAATTAAATTTCTTGTAAGTAGTATGTCATTCCAGGCCTTCTTCAATTGGCCTCTGATATTTGCATATAACTGCCATTGAAGTGAATATGGGTTTTGCTTGGCAATTAATCAGTGTGTCAGAAAGCAGTTCCTTGTAGAAAGTAATTCACATGCAGATAGTTTTCTTTACCTTCTTCATTGAATTCCAAAGGAAATGTATGAAGCATCTGGGTTTTTGACATCCCTCTGTCTCAATAGCTGAAGTGATAATGTTTTCATTGAGAAGATGTAAAACACCTGGGGTGTTAGCATTTAATTGAAGCTTGTTATTTTGAAAGAACAGAAATGAATTTGCACTTTGTCATAATCCATTTCCCTGAAGATTCACTTACTCCACAGAAATCAGACCATAGAACTGTTAACTCATTTGAATTTCAGCCAAATGATCAGAATGCTAATTACCTGACAAATACTAATGTAACTGAAATGAAAACACTAGGAATAACAAATACCACCTTGTGATAAATATATATTTCATTCAACAAAAATATATTTTGTGAGTATAATTTTTACTTTTACTCTTTTCTGTCTATAATACCATCCAGCAACATTCAAAGACAAGTGTGCCCAGGATAATCTTCTATCACTGAATTTGATAAGATGTATATTGTGTTACTGAACTTTCTATATATAAATAAAACACATAATAGCAAAGAATATTTCAACTAGCTATGTGAAGACAACTTCACAATGTTAGTCTTGATAAATCCTACCATTTTAGAGTAGGGTGTTTCAGATTTCAAATTTTAAAAATAATAACTAAAATTATCCATCTTCTTTATCATCTGAGTTCAAAACACTAAATAGGAGCTATGAAATTGGAGGATCTTTATATGCAAATATTTAAAATCAGATGTACATGCAATAACATTATTTTTTCCTTTTTATTGCTGATGAGAACTTAGAATATGTGTTGAAAAAATTTTAAGGTAAAATTATAATACAGAAATATAAAATAAACACATTTCATAAATTTTATTTGGCACCATAATTAATGAGAGAACCAGAAAATATGTAAAAATCAGTTTCAAAGGAGAATTCAAAGGACACACAGGTAGAGAAAAAAGATACACTGAAGTAAATTTGCAAATAGATTCATACTTGACCAAAGTCCACAGGGCAATGATCAACTGCACTTCCATGGAACAAAGTTCATTTGCATTCCTAACAAAAACAATTATTTGCATTACTATCAGTTTTCCACAAGTTACATGGTTGTAAAATACGCTGAAAGACAAAGAGGCTAAAATAATTTCTGGACAATATACTGGTAATTAATTTTGCTCATTTTCAAGTTTTTTATAGTTTTTCTTGACATATATCAGTACAAGACTTCCATTTGAGAGGGAAGGTTAATGTTGTATTTCACTCTCATGCAGTAAAATTAATGAAATAAGAACCACAATCACAAGGAGTTACTTTTCAAGGATGTTTTATCAAATCTAAATTATTGCTATCTGTTTATATAATGTGTGTGTGTTAGTTGCTCCATCCTGTCACACTCTTTGTACCACCATGGACTGTAGCCTACCAGACTCCTCTGTTCATGGAATTCTCCAGGCAAGAATACTGGGGTGGGTTGCCGTTCCCTTCTCCATGGGATCTTCCCAACCCACGGATCAAACCTTGGTCTCCTGAATTGCAGGCAGATTCTTTACTGTCTGAGCCACCAGGGACACCCACTATGTGAATGTTCTCCCCAAATTCCACAGTGTGGAGAACTTGGTCTATTTGTCTAAACTCATATTTAAGGGATAATATTTATTAATAAATCTTTCATCCAAATTTTAATGCAGTCCACAATTCATAGAAAGTTAGAACTTCTACTTCAGGACAAAATTATTCTGATCTATTTGTTTTCCTAACATAATTTTATTCAATCTTTTGGACTATTTATAGCAGAAAATATAGTAGGATTACCACAAAACTCAAGGATACTGGAGCAACAAGCAGATTTGTCTGAAAATCATGCTGGGAGTTGCATTGGTTTCTAGACACTGAACTATTTGGGAACCCCTATTTTTCTATTCACAACTTATTACATCCAAACTGAGTGCATCATAATTGAACTTCTCATAGGACTGATGATTTCTTTTCTGTATCACAAGAAGCCATATTGACACTTCCCAGACAATTCCAGCAAAGCATGGCTGTCTGGCACGTCATATCCTACCCTGGCTGTCTGGCACTTCAGCAAACAGTCTGATTATCTGCCAATTGCTCTATAAGGAGAGAGAGCAATGGCCTGATCAAGTGCTTTTCCTAGAAGGCGGATACACACTACACGTCCTGTGAGAGCCCTGGCGTGATGCCAGCCCATGTAATGATATTAAGTATCAGAAGACCTGTGCCTTTGATCCTTGCTGAACCTTGGTTGCCAAGTTTCTTCATAAAGAATATTCCAATTCCTTAACCCAAGCTGTAGATGCTGTGGAACTTTTGATCAGCTCTAGGAAAATTTGTATTTGTTCCAACTTATGAGAGAAGTAATGATCATAAAGTGATCAAATATATATTCCAATCACCATCATACATATATATGTATATATATAGTTTCTGATTTTCATGATATTTATGAGTTTGCTGAGAAAAGAAATTGTGTGAGACCTTTGGTTGTTTGGCAGGGTGGCTCAGTGGTAAAGAATATGCTTCCAATGCAGGAAACGCTGTTTAGATCCCTGGGTCAGGAAGATCCCTCAGAGGAGGAAATGGTGACATACTCCACTGTTCTTGCCTGGAGAATCCCATGGACAAAGGAGTCTGGTAGGCTATAGTCCATGGGGTTGTAATGAGTCAGACATGACTGAGCAACTGAGCAGGAAGCACAGTGAACTTGGGGGAAGCAGTGGTAGGTAGGACTCCAAGGCCCCTGGTACATGGTCACTATTGGAAATGAGACAAAGATAGCCATCAGGACTCAGCAACTGGGTTGAATTTAGAGAGAAGGGTATTATGTGTGTCATTATATCCTTGACTCAGACAATACAGCAGCATATGCAGACAGTGAACAAGAAAGGATTGCTTATTAAAAAAAAAATAGTAGTTTTATTTAAGCCTTGGCACAGGGGGCATTCTGATATAGCACCCTAATAAAGAAAATGGACCATAAAGTGATACATTTCCTGACCCACACTATAAAATAACCACAGGCTGTCCAGCACTAGAAGTCCTTGTCAAGTGCCTGAGATGAGTGACATCTGTAAGAAGAGCAGACTGAGGGAGATCAGTCACAAGATGAAAAGAAGTACAAGTGAGCTCTGAGCCATCTCCTGGAGCAGCCCAGCAGCAGTGAGCAGAACAAGTATTTAGTCTGCCTTTAACAGCAGAATATCAGCAGTTCAAGCCAGAGATGACAAGAATCTTAAAGACAAGCTTAAGAATAATAATTTGACCTGCCTATGCAGAAATTGTTTTCCTGCGTCAACGTATAAACATAGCTATGGACTTTTATAGGAAGACTTACTTTTCAGTTCAGCTCAGCTCAGTTGCTCAGTCCTGTCCAACTCTTTGCAACCCCAAGGACTCCAGCATGCCAGGCCTCCCTGTCCATGGCCAACTCCCAGAGGTTACTCAAATTCATGGCCTTTGAGTCAGTGATGCCATCCATCCAGTCTTCTGTTGTTCCCTTCTCCCCTCACCTTTAATCTTTCCCAACATCAGGGTCTTTTCAAATGAGTCAGCTCTTCTCATCAGGTGGCCAAAGTATTGGAGTTTCAGCTTTAACATCAGTCTTTCCAATGAACATTCAGGACTGATTTTCTTTAGGATGGACTGGTTGGATCTCCTTGCATTCTAAGGGACTCTCAAGAGTCTTCTTCAACACCACAGTTCAAAAGCATCAATTTTTCAGTGCTCATCTTTCTTTATAGTCCAACTCTCACATCCATACATGACTACTGGAAAAACCATAGCCTTGACTAGATGGACCATTGTTGGCAAAGTAATGTCTCTGCTTTTTAATATGCTGTCTAGGTTACTCATAACTTCTCTTCCAAGGAGTAAGCGTCATTTTATTTCATGGCTGCAGTCACCATCTGCAGTGATTTTGAACCCCCAAAAATAAAGTCTGACGCTGTTTCCAGTGTTTCCCCATCTATTTCCCATGAAGTGATGGGACCAGAAGCCATGATCTTAGTTCTCTAAAATGCTGAGCTTTAAGCCAACTTTTTCACTCTCCTCTTTCACTTTCATCAAGAGGTTCTTTAGTTCTTCTTCACTTTCTGCCTTAAGGGTGGTGTCATCTGCATATCTGAGGTTATTGATATTTATCCTGGCAATCTTGATTCCAGCTTGTGCTTCTTCCAGCCCAGCGTTTCTCATGATGTACTCTGCATATAAGTTAAATAAGCAGGGTGACAATATACAGCCTTGATGCACTCCTTTTCCTATTTGGAACCATTCTGTTGTTTCATGTCAGTTTTAACTGTTGCTTCCTGACCTGCATATAGGTTTCTCAAGAGGCAAGTCAGGTGGTCTGGTATTCCCATCTCTCTCAGAATTTCCCACAGTTTATTGTGATCCACACAGTCAAAGGCTTTGGCATAGTCAATAAAGCAGAAATAGATGTTTTTCTGGAACCCTCTTGCTTTTTTGATGATCCAGCGGATATTGGCAATTTGATCTCTGCTTTCTCTGCCTTTTCTAAAACCAGCTTGAACATCTGGAATTTCACGATTCATGTATTGCTGAAGCCTGGCTTGGAGAATTTGGGGCATTAACTACTAGCGTGTGGGATGAGTGCAATTGTGTAGTAGTTTGAGCATTCTTTGGCACTGCCTTTATTTGGGTTTGGAATGAAAACTGACCTTTTCCAGTCCTGTGGCCACTGCTGAGTTTTCCAAATTTGCTGGCATATTGAGTGCAGCACTTTCACAGCATCATGTTTTAAGGTCTGAAATAGCTCAACTGGAATTTCATCACCTCCACTAGCTTTGCTCATAGTGTTGCTTCCTGAGGCCCACTTGTCTTAGCATTCCAGGATGTCTGGCTCTAGGTGAGTGATCACACCATTGTGATTATCTGGATAGCGAAGATCTTTTTTTGTACAGTTCTTCTATGTATTCTTGCCACCTCTTCTTAATATCTTCTGCTTCTGTTAGGTCCATACCATTTCTGTCCTTTATTGAGCCCATCTTTGCATGAAATGTTCTCTCAGTATCTCTAATTTTCTTGACGAGATCTCTAATCTTTCCCATTCTATTGTTTTCCTCTATTTCTCTGCACTGATCACTGAGGAAGACTTACTGTTAATACAGTAGAAATGACACAGCCCATACTGTATACAGCTAGCTCTTTCAACTTAGGTGTATCTTGGATGTCTTTCCAAATCGGTACCTGTGCATCTTCACACTCCACGTTCGCAGAGCAGAGTCAATGCCTGGGTTCTCAACATCTAGAAAACACCCTCACTTTAACTTTGTATTTGTGGTCCCCTTAGCCTGGAAGGCCCTCTCTCCACCTATATAGACTACATAACTTCTTGATACAGATCTCTTCTTAGTCACCTCTAAGCTCTCTTGTATATGCAGTTCCCCATTCTCAGGCTGTTCTCTGTCGACTTTCTCCCACTACAGTTTATTCACTGGCCCTACTTCGTTTTTCTTGATAGCACTTAGTACTAGTCTCCTTGACATTATGTATTTATCTGCTAATTGTTTACCTTTCTTTCTAAAATGTAAGCTTCAGGATGATAAAGATTGTGTAGGCAGTCTTACTACCTTGTTCTTTATGGCTTAATATAAATTTGATTCTCAATAAGTATTATTCAAAAGATAAAAACAACAATTATTTACCTTGCTGATTATCAATGGTGTGTCTTTCTGGTAACCAACCTTATTCTTCATACATAAAACTGGGGATAACAATGTTACCTGTCTCTTACTGTAAATGTAAAGATAAAAACCCTATTTTGATAATTATAATAGTTAACACTTACTATGTACTGAACAGACTTCACTTATAAGCTTCTCTCCAACCTATAAAATAGAGACTTAGCTAAACCCACTGTAGACGGGTAAACTGAGGCTCAGAGTTTGGAAGTGATAGGGATACAATTGCATCCCAGTCACATTCTAATATTTTCCCCAAAACTACACTATGCTACTCCCTAAATACATGTACCAACTGAAGATGATGAATGTCACTGGTAACACTATTGGTGTGATTTGTTCATTCTTTTCATGATCATATAATGTTTTTATGATTTTATTTAACAGTTTCCTAACTTTTATTTCAGCTACTTTCATTTTAATAAAGTATTATAAAGCAATGCCTCCACAGAATCTCTGTACATCTGTGTGTATCTGAGAAAATATACCTGTAAAAGAAAATTTCTAAAAGTATAATACATAGGCCAAGTCTTTTAAATTTTGATATATTTTTACCAATTTACATTTTTAAAAGATTACATTTTTATCCTTTGAGTCCCACATGGATTTGTCACTTGGTTTTGCCCTTATTTTCATCTTCACTATTTCATTTTACATGAGAAGTTTCCAAGTTACTATTCAGAATTCATAAAGTCATAATTTCCTTTGAAAATAAAAATGAGTTTTTCCTACTTGTTTCAATGCCCAGACTATTTTATTTGAATTTGCTGTTTTCTTTAAGAAACTGTTATATCTTTGCTTTGTTATGTCTTTCATTTGATCCCAAAAAGAACCTTTTGTGTTTCTTATTTTCTAGTGAATGCGGCTCTAAAGTCTAGGCCATGTGATCTTGAAATTTCTAAGTGATTACAAAAGGTCCCAACAAATTCTATACCAGTAAATATTGGTTGGGGGGGGGGGTGGCGGTTATCTTAAAGTGTTCAGAGCAAAGGGGCTTTCTGAGTGTTCATTAAACTGCCATAAATGTGCTCTCTGACTGTATTATTTCACAAAATATTTAGGCAAAAAAAAAAAAATTAAATATATATATATATCAACTTGAAGACCAAAGTTCACTCAAGGAACGCAGATATCTCACAGGTGAGATATTCAAATCCTAAGTATGATCTCTAGCCCATTGAAGGGCCAGCACAAGTGATTATTATCTCTTCTTGAAGAAGACACTCTAACTTGAA
The DNA here is from genome assembly GCF_001704415.2 of Capra hircus. NCBI lineage: Eukaryota > Metazoa > Chordata > Mammalia > Artiodactyla > Bovidae > Capra > Capra hircus. Next base: position 78,876,466 of record NC_030809.1, read on the forward strand.
GAAGACACACCCTAACTATTCGCTTCACAGGCGGCGTGGTGGTAATAAATCCATCTGCCAATGCAGGAGACACAAGAGACACGGATTCGATCCCTGGGACAGGAAGATCCCCTGGAGGAGGAAATGGCAACCCACTTCAGTATTTCTTGCCTGGAAAACTGCACAGACAGAGGATCCTGGTGGGCTATAGTCCATGGGGTCACAAAGGGTCAGACATGACAGAGCACACATACACACACAGCTATGTCATTGCAGAGTTTACGGAATACTTGTAAAAAAACTGAAAACATTTGACAAGCAGTTGTGGCTCAAGATTACACTTAGCGTTTCTGAATGGAATACAGCACCTATAAGATGTGAACTTGTATAAACAAAATATGAAATGTGGCTACAAAGATCTAATTGCTGTCACTTTTCTAGCGAACCTTTTCAAAAGACACTTGAGGAGGTTTGCCAACATAAATTATCCAATTATTTGGGAAGCATTGCAAAGTACTACTTGTAATGAGTGTGTAAAATAAATGATATACAGATTTCCTGTATTTGACTGCTTCTTTAACTTTTGTACAAGCAAGCAAGCAAGCAAGGAATGTCTGTGTGTGTATGTGTGTATGTATTCCTCTGTGGGGAATTGTTTAAAATTCAGAATGGATGAACCTTTAAACATTCCAGCTATTTATTATCAATAGAATCAATTTTCACTGAAATAAGCACAAGAGACTTGCTTCGCCAAAAGTTTAAAAATAATACTTCACAAAATTCAATGCACAAGAAGTCTTTTGACAATTTCTCATCTCATAGTTTCTGTGTGTAGTACAAGCTTAGCTTAATATTGAGCTAAAAATAAGGAAGAAAACAACTCTGGCATTTTCTTTTTTATCCTCACCACCATCTTCTTAGTTCAAGCCCTGATTATTTGTGCTAAGCCAGTTGTACTGGCCTCCTCTGTCTTCAGAGAACTACAAATTGGTTGGATTTGACAGTAAGTCTAGTTTACCTCCCAGTGAAAGGTACACCAGCTCAGTAAGTAAAAACACAGAATTTTATCTGAGCTATAACTCTTTTACTGCTTTCTATGTGCCCACATTATATACAAAGCATTATCAAGGATGACTTTATTATGCATCAGTTTCCTGAGAGATTCATCTGGTGAACTTAACACACATTTCACTTTTCTGACATAGATTACTTTGATATTTCTGACACATAGCACTTTGATAGTTTCATGTTTTTTTTAAACTGTGTGGATCTAAGGAACCTAAGGGAACACTTCCTAAAAAATGTAGAGATAAATGAATTTTCATTTGCAAGCCTTCATATTCATGATATTATATTAATTTGAAAACATGCACATATCAGTAGTAGGAAACATCTACTATGTGAAAGACATTGCTGAATGTGTTGGGGGAAATAAAAAGCTTTAGAAATTGTGATCCCTATCACAGAGAGCTCACAATTTAGTCAACATGATATTACAGGATTACATAAAAATAACATTTAAAGGGGGTGTATAATTTGGCAAGAGGGGATAGATGTAGACAATGAGTATTATAAAAATTCAAAGGATGAAGAGAATACTTAGTACTCTGAGGCTGAAAAGTCTTTTGATTCACCCATCTTCAACAGAATCACTCTGCTTTTATCTGTTTTATTTGTTTACGCTCCTGGCTAAGATTTCATCCAAAGAGAGGATTCTATGGGAAACATAAGTTTGAAAATCACTGTTCTTACCATCAAGTGAAGCTGTGGGAAATATTTTTAAAACAATATTTGGTAATCTAACATGTATGCATATGCTTGTTTTCATGATGTATCGTATGGCACTTTGGGAGCGTGTTGATTTACTTTCCAAACTGCAATGCCAGTTTTGTTTTGTTTTGTTTTGTTTTGTTTTAATCCATCAACCACCGGCCATTGCCTACAGAGTAAAACTCAAAACTTTTTAGCAAAGCACATTCCCCACACATCAGGCAAAGTTCTTCTGGCTGCAGCGTCCCTTTCTCTATTCCATGACTTCAAATTTCAACCTAATACCTGATCCCACAATCACAGAATCCTAGGAGATTTCTATTTTTGTTTTTGTTTTTGTTTTAATTTAATTTCTATCTTTCAAATAAGAAAACTGAGGTTCAGTATGGTCATTCACCAATAGATAAGAGGCTATCATATAAACTAAGGTTCTTCCACTTGTAAAGGGTTATCTGCTTGTGTCCAACTCTTTGTGACCCCATGGACTGTAGCCCTTCAGGCTCCTCTGCCCATGGAATTTTCAGGCAAGAATACTGGAGTCAGTTGCCATTTCTTACTCCAGGGGATCTTCCTGACCCAGGGATAGAATCCATGTCTCTTACATCTCCTGCATTGGTAAGTGGATTTTTACCACTGCACCACCTGGGAAGCCCAAGTAAAGACAGGTTATTTCCTTAAATAGGCTATTCCCCATGAGTCATCTCCTCTACCACTCCAATGCTAAATCAATAACTCTTGCTCAATGTATGTTGCTTAAATGAATAACAAGCAGGAATGGGATATAGAAGAGAAATGTACGGAAAAATTCCACCCCCAAGCTTACCTCCTTAAGACAGGGAATATGGCATAAAATTGTCAAAGCACTTTCAGTCTTTCAGTGAATGTTCTTTAGTGAAGGGATACAGTCTTCCAGTCTTTGGCGGTCTCTGAAAACTACTTCTCTATTAATCTCAGAGGAAGACTATTACAACTGTAAGACCAACAATTTGAGAGTTCCTGGTACAGGTTCTATGAATGCTGTGAGCAGGCGAGGATGGGAGGAGAAGTAAAGAAAGGGTATATAATGCATGATCTCATCAAAGGGGCCTAGAGTGAGGTCTATTCTTTTGTAGCTAACAAAGTATATTCCCTTATTTCACGAATAAACTGAGGCAGAGGAAACCCTTATATTAATTTCTATGTTGCTCATTTTAAACAAAAAGCAATAGATAAAGCACCAGTTTTACACAGTTCACATTTTGACAGTGTTTCCAAAGAGATACATTTTTATCCAGTCAAGTTAATATTTACAAAAAACAAAAACAAAAACAAAAAACAAACCCAAAAACTCCTTCAGTTGATATATTGGAATTTTAGATAGTGTTTGACAAGCTCATTTAATATCTCCCAACTCCCCAGGTAGGGCTTAAGAAATTATTTTATTTTGTGTGCCAACTCAGAATAACACAGGCCTTTGTAGACAGCATGCTTGCAGTCTACAAATTTAGAAAAAACATATATACTCTATTAAGAAATGCAAAGTAGAACTGGAAAGAGTTCTACTTTCTCCACACTTAATAAAACAACAGCAATCTATTTCTACGATCAAGTTAGATATACGCAAAGCTTTTCTCCTCAAGAACACATGTGTGCATATGTGTGTGTGCACTCAAATGTAGTTTCCATGGAATCAGGGGCTTTTGAGGCAGTGATGGAGAATTCTATTAAAATCTGTAATTCAGCAAGGTGAAATGCAATAGACAATCTTAAATGAATCCTCCAATTTATTTGGCTTACAAAAATAAAAGAACAATGACACACATATTATACATCTTAATTTGTCACCAACTCATAAAACTTTCTCAAATCTTCCCTCTGTGTGTGTGTTTGTGTGTGTGTGTGTGTGTGTGTGTGTGTGTGTGTGCTTAGTCCCTCAGTCATGTTTGACTCACTGTGACCCCATGGACTGTGGCTCACCAAGCTCCTCTGTCCATGGGGATTCTCCAGGCAAGAATACTAAAGTGGGCTGCCATACCCTAGGGGATCTCCTCAACCCGGGGATTGAACCCAGGTCTCCCGCATTGCAGGCAGATTCTTTACCATCTGAGCCACCAGGGAAGCCCAAATTTTCTCTACTATCACCTAAGTACAATATGCCTGTGAGTTTTTATCTTTAATAAGCAACTTGGAATTATTTATTAAAGAAAAGTTTTTGCTTTGCTATAAGAGTTTTAAAAAAAGGCATTTTATCCTTAGCGCAAACTTTTGCTTCTGGATGAGGAACTGTTGCACCTTAGTAAAACTGGCAACCCTTCAAAAAGTTTCTGAAAGTAACTGTGGTATTTGAAGATGAAAAGGATGAAGGCATTGCATGCATTCTGTCCTGTAAACCTTAGGGATAAATCCTTTGATGTTCAAATGAGAGAACCTTAAGTTCCTTTATCTTTCTGCTTTTAAAATACTCTCCATGAATTATTTTTATAAACACTACATTTTCTATAGTGAAGCAGTGCGATTTTATATGCAGACTAGATGATAAGTATGCTCTTTTTGAATGTCAATGTCTCATTACATTTATTTTTCATATCTCTACTGAGGCAGAGTGTTTCAAAGTAAGCAGAAATCTTGAATATTATTAATTACATTAGGGAATTAAAATAACTTATGAAATTCAGTGTCAAGTATTTACTGCCCATCCACTGGTCCATTATCAATCAGCATTTTGTTATCATTTGAAAATGAACAAAACTTAAAATTCTAGCCTATTGCTTCTCTTTTAAGCACCCAAGACAAAATATCTGAAAGAAGTTATATGGAACCTGAATTGTCTCTACAGTGTAAACCTCACTCACAGAGAAGGTCCAGTCTTCTGCAAATCCCCACGTGTGCAATACAAATATTTCTTGATTTCCTGAGAGAGTCTGACAAGTTCCCCACAACTTATCCTGTTCCTCATGGTTACAAGGCTAAGGCACTTAGTGATACTGTGACACGTTAATGAAGAGTAGCTCCTCCAGGACCAAGTGCTGAGCACAAAACATCATTAGGGACTGCTCTGAAGCATCTAATTAGACATTCTGAAAATAGGACATATTATTTTAATATGGTCAAATACACAAAAAGGTAGAAAAGATAATGTCATCTCTGTATATCATCCAGCCACGTAAAGAAAAGGTTACTAAATACATTTGAAGGCCCTTGTGTAGTCTATCAATATACTCTTTTCCATATCATTTACGTTATGTATATTTTCATTATGTGCCTATAGTTGATAGATTCAAGAGATCAGATCTCGTAGACAGAGTACCTGAAGAACTATCAGTGGAGGTTCCCAGCATTGTACATGAAGTCAAGACCAAAACCATCCTCAAGAAAAAGAAATGAAATAAGGCAAAATGATTGTCTGAGGAGGCTTTACAAATAGCTAAGAAAAGAGAAGTGAAAGGTAAGGGAGAAAGGGAAAGATACACCCAGCTAAATGGAGAGTTTCAAAGAATAGCAAGGATAGATAAAAAGTGTTCTTAAGTGAACAATGCAAAGAAATAAAGGAAAACAATAGAACTGGAAAGACTAGAAATCTCTTCAAGAAATTTGGAGATACCAAGGGAACATTTCATGTAGTGATGGGTGCAATAAAGAATAGAAACAGTAAGGACCTAACAGAAGTATCAGAGATTAAGAAGAGATAACAAGAATACAAAGGAGAACTGTACAAAAAAGCTCTTTATGACCCACATAACCACGATGGTGTGATCACTCACCTAGAGCCAGACATCCTGGAATGTGAGGTCAAGTGGGCCTTAGAAAGCATCACTACAAACAAAGCTAGTGGAGGTGATGGAATTCCAGCTGAGCTATTTCAAATCCTAAAAGCTGATGCTGTGAAAGTGGTATAGTCAATATGCCAGTAAATTTGGAAAACTGCGCAATGACCACAGGACAGGAAAAAGTCAGTTTTCATTCCAAGCTCAAAGGAGGACAATGCCAAAGAATGTTTAAACTATTGCACAATTGCATTCATTTCACATGCTAGCAAGGTAATACTCAAAATCCTTCAAACTAAGCTTCAACAGTACATGAACCAAGAAATTCCAGATTTTCAAGTTGGATTTAGAAAAGGCAATGGAACCAGAGATCAAATTGCCAAAACCTGCTGGATCACAGAAAAAATGAGAATTTCAGAAAAACATCTGCTTCTGCTTCACCGATTACACTAAAACCTTTTGACTGTGTAGACAACAACAAGCTGTGGAATATTGGTAAAGAGATGGGAATACCAGACCACATAACCTGCCTCCTGAGAAACCTGTATGCAGGTTAAGAAGCAACATTTAGAACAAGAAATGAAAAAACAGACTGGTCCCAAATGGGAAAGGAGTACATCAGGGCTGTATATTGTCACCCTGCTTACTTAATTCCTATGCAGAGAACATCATGTGACATGCCAGGCTGGCTGAATCACAAGCTGGAATCAAGATTGCTGGGAGAACTATCAACAACCTCAGATATGCAAATGATACCACTCTAATGGCAGAAATTGAAGTGAAACTAAAAAGCCTCTTGATAAAAGTGAAAGAAAAGAGAAAAAGTTGACCTAAAACTCAAAATTCAAAAAACGAAGATCATGGCATTTGGTATCATCATGGCAAATAGATGGGGAAAAATGAAAACAGTGATACTTTATTTCTCGGGCTCAAAAATCACTGTGGATGGTGACTGTAGCCATGAAATTAAAAGATGCTTGCTCCTTGGAAGAAAAGCTATGACAAACCTAGGAAGAATATTAAAAAAGCAGAGACATCACTTTTGCTGATGATGGTAAGCATAGTCAAAAGTATGGTTTTTTCAGGAGTCATGTACAGATGTGAGAGTTAGACCATAAACAAAGCTGAGCAGCAAAGAATTGATGCTTTCAAGTTGGGGTGCTAGAGAAGATGCTTGAGAGTCCCTTGGGACTGCAAGGAGCTCAAACCAGTCAATCTTAAAGGAAGTCAACCCCCAAAATTAATTGGAAGGACTGATGCTGAAGCTGAAGCTCCAATACTTTGTCTACTTGATGTGAAGAGCCAACTCATTGGAAAAGATCCTCATGCTGGGAAAGATAAAAGCCAGGAGGAGAAGAGGACAACAGAGGGTGAGATGTTTGGATGGCATCACCTACCAAATAGACATTTTGAGCAAACTCAAGGAGATAGTGTAGGATAGTGAAGCCTGGTATGCTGCAGTCCAAGGGTTTGCAAAGAGTGGGACATGACATAGCTACTGAAAAATAACAATTTTGCATGAATTAAATATCACATAAATATCATATATATGACATCCCAGTAAGTGTACTTCTATCTTTGTGTTCATCCCCTCAACATTGTTTTATTTCACTTAGTATTTTTTTCAATATTAATTTTGCTCACCTTTCACTCTAGTTAACTCATTTTCATTAAAATTTATCTTTTCCTTGTATATTTTACCAAATTTATTAAAATCTAAACTAATTGAGACAGTGTACCATTGGCTTCCCTTGTGGCTCAGAAGTAACGCAGGAGACATGTTTTCAATACTTGGGTTAGGAAGATCCCCTTGAGAAGGAAATGGTAACCCACTGCAGTATTCTTGCCTGGGAAATCCCAAGGACAGAGGAGACTGGTGAGCTACAGTCCATAGGGTAGCAAAAGAGTCAGACAAGTCTAACAACTAAACAATGACCCCTGGCATAGCAGTAGATGGACTATACTATTGTTGGTAACTTGGTATACGGCAACAGGTGAAAACTGGCTGATATAAGAAGGTTGGAAAAACTGCTTATTGTCATGGAAAAAAATTCCATCACATAATATATAACACACCCACAACAAACTCAAGTGAAGACAAAAACTTTGATAAGTGAATACTTGGTACTCGTCACATAACTTTGGGATTCTCTGAGGGTTTGTCACCTTGCCAGGCTAAACTGCATTTCCCCAAATTCCATTCCCTGTGTCCTGATGGAATAAGCTGCGAGAGATCTTCTGCTCTGTCTCACAGGAAGGCAGCAGCTGGACCTGCAGTTACTCCGTCTTCCCTCGATTCTTTTCTTCAGTTCTCTGACTATTCGGTTAGTTCTTGTGCTTATTTCCATGACTAAGGGCTCCAGCTTCTGCCCTATACCAAGCAAATACTCAGTCACTGATATCAAGACAACAAAAAAGACATGTTTTGGTCCATCTTTGTGGGGTGCTAGCCCCTCCTGTGCAATTCTGCCTGCGAGAGTCTATTTGACCAGAAGACTTCAAGTTCCAAAATCAGACACAGAGATAGTCTTTCCAGAGATGGTTTAGACCACATGGGTCAACCTCTACTGAAGTCAGAGTTGCATTATTCTCTGGAAGGTTTCTCAGCTCTGAATTGTGCCATTGTGGTGTTGTGGGTGTACAATGATAAAGAGGCTGGGTGTGACCCCTGTCATGACATGTATAAACTTGAGTTTTAAACTGCCACAGTGAAGATATTCTATAAAGATATATTAATATGTTGTCTCCATTTTTTAGGCATGGTTTTGATTATGTGTTAAATTGCTAAGGTTTTTTAAGAGGAGAATCTTAAATTTACAGTTATGAGTGTCTAAACATTGTGAATTGTACACCTATATTTTCTGTCTAAAATATTACCTCAGTTTTTAAAAAAATCATTTTCTTTTTGTGATTCATTCTTTCTTATGAAATTATATTTCATTTTCTAAATGAAACATATAAACAAGTGGCGTTTTACCTCAAAATTCAAGTTTGTTACTCAGGAAATCAAATCTGCTATCAAAATGTACCCAGGAAATTCCAGAGTCTAAAGCAATTAACAAGGAGAGAAAATAATAAGAGCTGTTCCAAGTTAAATCGTTATCTCTTTCCATCTGCTGGGACTGTGGGTTTCTTAAAATTTAACTTTCAAAGTTTGAAGCTGAAAGGAAGATAGCATGGTTGATCACAGATTCTAATATCCCTTTCTTCCCATGCTTATCAGAGTCTTCCTGCCCAGCTCATATTGTATTCTTTCTACTGTGAGTAATGAGGCAAATATATTGATGCAAGCTAGCATTATGTCTCACCTCTTCTTACTTTGCACTCCATCAAATTAGCAAGCACAACAAACTGATTTTAATTACTGACCTGGACACTCCTTTTCTACCTCATACTTAGCCCACTGCCTTCGAGATTTTATACATGCTCCTTCTTCTATCAGAGATATTGCCTCTATTTTTCATGACAGGGATCACACCCAGCCTCTTTATCACTGTGCACCCACAACAGCAAATGGCATGATGTCTGTCAGGGACAGACAATAAGCATGAAATGAAACCCTCATTGATCAATTCTTGATAGGATCTTAATGCTAACTGCATTTCCCCACTAATCAGCCACCTTCCCTTAGAAGCCTTTCTCCATTCAAATTTCATGAATGCATATCACATCTTCCTCCCTAATTTGCAACACACAGCAGAAATTGTCTTGTTAAATTGATTCTGGTTCTTCTCCCTTTATCACTTTTATTAAAGAGAGGTAGTCTTTCTCTCCCCTCATAATTGTTATGTGTACATTACCGCAACTGTAATGAAGAGAAACTATATGTCAATTAGGCTCTTGGCAAGAACTAGGTATGATATTAAAGTTGTATACTTTTTCTGAAAGTGAAGTCGCTCAGTCATGTCTGACTCTTTGTGACCCCATGGACTGTAGCCTTTCGGGCTCCTCCATCCATGGGATTTTCCAGGCAAGAGTGCTGGAGTGGATTCCCATTTCCTTCTCCAGGGGCTCTTCCTGACCCAGGAATCGAACCCAGGTCTCCCACATTGCAGGCAGATGCTTTACCATCTGAGCTTAACAAACAGAATATTTATGGAAGTATAGGCAGAATTTAGAAAAGCATAACTTTTCATAAAGTGAAATACTTTGGGGCAAGTAGCACTGTTAGCACACCTAGGTAGCGATCAGGAGGGAGAAGGCATCCTTATCACCAGAGACAGAGAATGTAGAAACAAGAAGGTTATATAAACAAACCTGTTACTTCTTCATCATTTCTCTATCCTAAGTGCAAATATCTTTATCTCATGCATTCCTCTCAGATTTACTCTTTTGTCTGTTAAAAAGGTGTATGTCCTTCCTGCTATGGTTATTTCTTTGATTCAGACCTCTCTGGCGTTCCTCTAATTATGTAAATAATTAAATTTGTTTTCCTCCTGTTAATCTGTCTTTTTATGTCAAACGGGTTTCAGTCAAAAAACTACAAGGACAGAGGAACAATGTTTCCTCCTTGATAGGAGTCTCTCAAGAAAGGGCCTAAGAATGTAAAATAGAAACAGAATAAAAAGGTCAAGAAGAAATCAAGATAAGATAGGGTAAAAATCCTAGATGATGATTAACTCAAGTGTATGAAGTTCTTATTTCACCAACAGTCAGAAGACATTCATTGAGCCTTTCTTATGTACCGGGCCTCTCTGAGCATTTCATCAACTTGAGTCCTTTAATCTTGACATCAACCCAATGAGATAAGAAATTCCAATTTTACAAGGGAAGGTGCCAATGATGAGAGTGGTAACTGACTCATCTAAAGTCATCCAGCTAGTAAGTGCCCAAGCAGAGATGATAGCTAATTATTTTTCTTCTCCAGAAGTCTCCTCCCAGCTTTACTGAGTTATGATTGACAAACAAAAATTCTATATATTTGAATTATACAATGTGGTGGTTTAATATACATGGTGAAATGATTACCACAAACTAATTAACATATCCATCACAGCACATAGTAATCATTATGTGTGTGTATGTGGTTAAAATACTTATTATATACTCTCCTAGCAAATTTCAAGTACATGATACAGTGTTAATTATAGTCATTGTAGTGTACATTAGATTTCCATAACTTATTTATCTTATAACAAATTTATACCCTTTGAACAACATCTCCCTATTCCCTCCACCTCCCCCCTCTTGGCAATCACCATTTCACTCCCTGTTACTATGAGCTGGACGTTTTTTAGATTCATTCTACAAGTGAGATCACACAATATTTGTCTTTCTGTGTCTAATTTATCTCACTTAGTATAATGCCCTCAACATCCATCCATGTTGTCAGAAATGGCAGAATTTCCTTCTCTTTAATGGCCAAATAATATCCCACTGTGTATCTATTCACAAAATGGATCATTTAATCATTTAGGCAAAAGTCTTCTCTTCAACCGGTGATTCATTTTTCCCCCTTCCCCAAATAGATGACTTGGATATTCTCTAAGGTGGCTCCCCTTTGTTACCTGACCCCTTCTCTATTATGACAAGCAAGCATAAGTTAGGGCAAAACAAAAGTCTTTCTTGGCCATTAGACCTCGTGTTTCATTCTCCATCTCCATATGCCTAATGCCTTTAATACAATCTCATTATTTCCTAAGCTCCATTTTTAAAAATATATTTGAGGTAACACAAACATTATTAATTAGATTAATGTGTAAAACACCACATCACTATATTCTTTTTACTGTTAGTAAATAATGACATACTTTAGATAAGCTTTTAAAAGTTCAAATAGAAAATTCTGCGTGAAATCAATAGTTTTGAATGTGAGTCCTGACTCTAGCCAATGGCCCATTATTCATTATAAATGGAAAATCTCGGAAATGAAGCCTACAAATCTAAACTCTTTCAGTATGCCTCATAGGATTTCTTTGAGGACTATCAAAATCCTGAAAATGGAAATCTTGTATAAAAAGATGCATAGTTGAGATTTATCTCTAAATGTATTCTCTTTTATATAATTCACATACAATTCACCCATTTAAAATGTACAATTCAATTGCTTTTAGTATATTACCAGTTGTAAAAAAAAAAATCACCACAAACAGTTTTAGGATATTTTTCATATTCTCAAAAAGAAACCCCACACATTTTATCCCTCACCCCCACCCCCAATCTTTAGTTCCCTTCCTCTGTTCCCATCAGCACCAGGCAATGACTAATCAGTTTACTTTGTCTCTATAGATTTGCCTATTCTGGGCATTTTATATAAATGGCAGCACATAACAGGTGGCCTTTTGCAACAATTTTTTTTTTTTTTTTACTTAGCATAGTGTTTTCAAAGTGCATCCATATTGTAGCATACATCAGTATTTCATTACTCTCTAGGGGCAAGTAATGATCTGTTATATGGTTATCCCACACTTTACTTATCCATTCATCACTTGATGGACCTCTGGTATGTTTCTACTTTTTGGCTATTATGAATAATACTAATATGTAAACATTCATGTACAAGCTACTGTGTTGACATGGTTCTGTTGCTTTTGGGTAGGAGTGGAATTGCTGGGTAACAGCATCATTCTATCTTTAATATTTTGAGAGGCTGGCAGACTATTTCTCAACATGCATGCCTAAGTGTGTTTAAATAAGTTAACACTTTTCTTCTATCAACTTCGGTTTCAGCTGAATGAGAAAGCCTTCTTTGAGTTAAGCTCCCCTGTTTTATATTCCCACACATCATATGGTTATATCATAATAGCATATCGTGCTATATGCTAATTGAACATTTGTTTTTCTGACATCTCTTCAAGACTTCTGGATTGCTTCATGCATAGCAGGTACACAATCAATATACGTGAGCTGAATCACAGTTTTGGAGTTATAAGAAAATTTTATGTTCTTTATATTTCTTTGAAATTTCTGTTTTTTAAACAATGATCAAGTATTATTTCTTGAGTTACTTTTGTAATCAAAGAAGATGTATAATGTGTCATTATAATCATATATCACATAATTTAATTTCTTCTATTGAGCATGTTTACATCATCAGATAAAAATTAACTTATAACAAAACTTTCAGAATACATTATATTAACTATTTTTTAGCATATGAAAAAATAACTGAAAGTGTTTACAGTAACCCTTTCAGGTAGTAATTTCTGTGAGGTGTATTTTTGTTTAGTCTACTTCTGTATACATATTTTAAACAATACTTATTTAAGCAAGTAGCATTCAATTTCTTTGCTTTGAGCCCATATTCAAAAAAAACACATAATCTGGATTTAGTTTCCAAGGAGCACTGAAAATTCCTAAGCAGAAGACATGAATTTTACAACTTTGAAAAGATAAATATAACTCCTAATATACAGTGGATGCATTGTCATTCTGGAGCTTTATTTAATAAATTTGTCTCTAATAGCTTGATCAGCACTGAGTGCATGAACACAACTGAGTTATTATACGTGTAAAATGAAGAACCAGAGTACAAGTGGTGACAGCTTCAAGATATGGCCATCATATAGGAATCAGCCTAGAGCTGGCAGCGTGTCGCTTCCTCTGCAGCAGCAGCAGTGTTAGTTGCTCAGCAGCGTCTGACTCTTTGTAACCCCATGTAATGTAAACCATCAGGCTCCTCTGTCCATGGAATTCTTCAGGCAAGGATACTGGGGTGGGTCAGTTCAGTTTAGTCTCGCAGTTGTGTGAGACTCTTTGAGACCCCGTGGACCACAGCACACCATGCTTCTCTGTCCGTCACCAACTCCCGAGCATACTCAGACTCATGTCCATCGAGTCAGTGATGCCATCCAACTATCATCCTCTGTCGTCCTCTTTTCTTCCAGCCTTCAATCTTTCCCAGCACCAGAGTCTTTTCAAATGAGTCAGTTCTTCGCATCAGGTGGCCAAAGTACTGGAGTTTCAACTTCAGCATCAGTCCTTCCAATAAAAATTCAGGACTGATTTCCCCTAGGACTTACTGGTTGGATCTCCTTTTTGTCTAAGGGACTCTCAAGAGTCTTCTCCAACACCACAGTTCAAAAGCATCAGTTCTTTGGCAGTCAGCTTTCTTTATGGTCAAACTCTCTCTCACATACATACATGACTATTTGAAAAGCCATACCTTTGACTAGATGGAACTTTGTTGGCATAGTAATGTCTCTGCTTTTTAATATGCTGTCTAGGTTGGTCATAGCTTTCCTTCCATGGAGCAAGCGTCTTTAAATTTCATGGCTGCAGTCACCATCTGCAGCGATTTTGGAGCCCCCCAAAGTCTCTCACCATTTCCATTGTTTCCCCCTTCTATTTGCCATGAAATGATGGGACTGTATGACATGATCTTAGTTTTCTGAATGTTGAGTTTTAAGCCAACTTTTTCACTCTCCTCTTTCACTTTAATCAAGAGGCTCTTTAGTTCTTCACTTTCTGCCATAAGGGTGGTGTCATCTGCATATCTGTGGTTATTGATGTTTCTCCTGGCAATCTTGATTCCAGTCTGTGCTTCATCAAGCCCAACATTTCACATGATGTGCTCTGCATATACATAAGCAGGGTGACATACACAACCTTGACGTTTATGTACTCCTTTCCTGATTAGGAACAAGTCTGTTGTTTCATGTCCAGTTCTAACTGTTGCTTCTTGACCTGCATACAGATTTCTCAGGAGGCAGGTTGTGGTCTGGTATTTCCATCTCTTGAAGAATTTCGCACAGTTTGTTGTGATCCACACAGTCAAAGGTTTTGTCATAGTCAATAAAGCAGAAGTAGATGTTTTTCTTGAACTCTCTCTCTCTCTCTCTCTTTTTTTTTTTTTTTTTTTGATGATCCAATGGATGCTGTCAATTTGATATCTGGTTCTGCTACTTTTTCTCAATCCAGCTTGGACATCTGAAAGTGAATGCATGAATGCTAAATCCTTTCCATTGTGTCTGACTTTTTGCATATGGGCTGTAGCCCTCCAGGCTCTTCTGGCCATGACAATTTTCCAGGCAAGAGTACTGGAGTGGGTTGGATAGCCATTCCATTCTCCAGGGAATATTCCCAACTCAGGGATCAAACCTGAGTCTCTTGCATTACAGGCAGATTCTTTACCATCTGAGCCACCAAGGAAGCCCTTGTCTCTTCCTTCAGGACACATCTATTCTATTATTGAGAACTGTAGTCAAATATATAATGAGATTACAATACTTGTGGCTCAGAAAGTTTCAACTTTTTATAGTACATAAGAATGTATTTTAAGTGGAGTGAACCTCAGGGATGTCAGTATGTGATTGCTTCTATGCAAAGTGGAATCTTGAACACAGAAGAGTGATTAAGATATGGATCTGGCAGCCACACTGCCTGAGTAGGAATTCTAGCCTGCAACTTAAGAGCTGTGGGAAATTGAATAAATTATTCAGCTCTCTGTGCCTCAATTCCCTCATTTGTAAGATGGATACACACTAACCTACCTCACAAGATTTATATGAGGGTTATATGTATTAATTATATAGTGATTATATGCTCAGAGAACACATTTAACATATGCAAATACTAGCTAAATCACTGTATTTTTTTTCATTTAATCAGTGATGCAATGATTTTGAATGCCTGACTGTATTTCCTTTTGAACAAGCTATAACTTGGATAATTTATTAATTTAAGCTCTCATCCTCAAGTGGTTCAAAATTTTTAGAATCCATTTACTTCTCAATGTCTTCTTTATTTACATTTTAAACTAAATATTCTAATGATGCATATAAATGGAATATACATTTTTCATTCATTATATTAACTAAATATTCAAATATAGAGTAAAACTTGGCTATAAAACCTTATCCATATTGAAATTGAAAAAATGTTCATTACTTGTGGAAATTATCATGCTAGACATATCTTCACATGTTTAGTGAAGGGAATATAATTAGGGAGAAATTTTTAAATGTACTTCTTTTTGAATTAAATGTTGAAAGCACTGTAACCTCAGATTAAATATGAATGGCCTCTGGTAAAGTGAATGAAAAGGTGCTTTAAAAATCACCAATGGGGAATTTAAGAAAATAACTTTCACATTAATAAGTTAAAGTTATGAGTGTAGAGTTTTGTCCATTCTCCCTTGAGCTGTTATTACTGGCCCAGCAAAGGGAAATTGTTGTGTTAAAAGCCAAGGATTTTTCTTTCCTTTTTTCCTGCAAGTGCTGTGCATTGATCGTTCTTTTAATCACTCTTTTTCAGTTACTATTGCCTTTAAACAGAAAGAGAATTTAATGCTCTGCAGAAAAGAAATGATAAAATGTAGGGCAACAAAACAAGGCAGAAGGAGCCTAGCTGTACCGAGGATTTACTGGATTGCCTTGATAGGAGAATGTCCTGTTTGGGCTACTCTGTGCATGTAATTCTCCGTCTCTACTCCAGTAATTCTCAACCTTGACTTCATATTAGAATCAACTGGGGAACTTTAGAAAATTCCAATTCCCGGATTGTACTAGGGACTAATTAAATCAGAATCTCTGGCAATGAAACCTAAGCATTAGTATTTTTTTTAACTCCCCCTGTTATTTTGATGTTCAGCCAAGGCCAAGGTGCACTGCTCTGGAAACTCTCTTCCACCTCTTTGGGGAAATACATATTTGGGGGCACTTCCCACAACCATCATATTGTTCATCATACTGTTCATTAGTAATCATGTCACCCTCTTCACCCAAGACATTGGGGCCATATTACTGATGACCTTTTATTCCTTTGTTGTGACACATAAGCATTCCATCTTACCTGACATTTTAGAGATTGAAGAAACTCAATAGCTTCTACTAGCATGCTTTCAGAAATTGCAAAGAACTTGGGCAAATGATGACTTTAAAAAACAAATATAAAGAAGGAAAAAAAGATTCACCTAAATCTTCTTCCTCTTACATTATCTACTAGGGACTTCAAACTTCTTGTTTATTATTTATAACTTGATTTTATATTTATTTTAAACTAGGGAAATAATGTTAGACAAAAAGCAAATTTGAGTGGTTTTCTTACTCAAGCTCAAAATGGGTTGTATAGCAGCAGATGCAACTTGTAAAATCAACCATGCATTTGGCCCAGGAACTGCTAACAAAATTACAGTGCAGTGGTAGTTAAATAAATTTTTGAAAGGAGACAAGAAGCTTCAAGATAAGGAACATAGTGACTGGCCATCAAAAGTTGACCATAACCAACTGAGAGCAATCACAGAAGAGAAGCTGATCCTCTTATAACTATACAACAAATTGCCAAGGAACCCAACATCAACCAGTCTACAGTTGTTCAGCATTTGAAGCAAATTAGAAAGGTGAAAAAGCTCTATAAGTGGGTGTCTCATGAGTTGACCAAAGATTTTTTTAAAAAATCATCATTTTGGAGTGTCTTCTCTTATTCTATGCAACCACAATGAACCATTTCTCAATTGGATTATGATGTGTGATTAGAAGTGGATTTCATATAACAACTGGAGATGACTGAGCTCAGTGGTTGGACCAGGAAGCTCCAAAGCACTTCCCAAAGCCAAACTTGCACCAAAAATGGTCATAGTCACTGTTTGCTGGTCTGCAACCTGTCTGATCCACTACAGCTTTCTGAATCCCGGTGAAACCACTATATCTGAGAAGTATGTAAATCAATGAGATTCACTGAAAACTGAAATGCCTGCAACTGGCATTGGTCAACAGAAAGGACCCAGTTCTTCTCCATGATAACACCCAATCGCACGTTGCACAACTGATGCTTTAAAAGTTGAACAAATTGGGGTACAAAGCTTTGCTTCATCTGCCATATTCACCTGACCTCTCACCAACTGACTACCACTTCTTCAAGCATCTCAACAACTTTTTGCAGGGAAAATACTTCCACAACCAGCAGGATGCAGAAAATGCTTTCCAGGAATTCCTTGACTCCTGAAGAACAGATGTTTATGCTACAGGAATAAGCAAATGTATTTCCTGTTGGCAAAAATGTGTTGTTATAACAGTTCTTATTTTGACTAATAAAGATGTATTTGAGCCTAGTTATGATTTAAAATTCATGGTCTGAAACTGCAATTACATTTGCACCTACCTAATAGTTTCTTTTTAGTTTTATTTATCACAATATGAAATGCTTTGCTTTCAGGAGAGAAGGGGTGCAGTTGGGGAAGAAGGGCTATTTTTTTCTTTTTTGGTCTAGCTATTCCCATGAAAGAAGTAATCTTACTCATCTTATTCACTGTTGTATATACAGAGCTTCCAACAGTGACTACGATTCAGTAATTTTTTGAATGAAATATTGGATTCAAACTCTGATCTTCAAACTCCATGATTTTTCCACTGTACAAAAGTCAGTTGCTTATTATTAACAAGCTTTCCAAGATCTCATCACCTCTAATTGCTTTAGTTATTTTTTATTGTTTTATATACATCAACTTTTCACCATTAGACTATATTGGCAAGAAAAAAAAAATGGGTAAACTTTTTAGAAAACAGCTATTAAAATGTGCTTCCCTTATTTGCATGAAATAGTTTAGCAGATTCCTGAGATCAAACAAATCTCAAGCCCTGAGAAAATAAGATCTGAATGGGAAAATTTCATTGTTGAGCCATCTAAAAGATGGGCTAAATAAGTACACAGAGGTGAATAGGCTCTCAACTAACATGACTCTCCCATCACATGGCCTTAAGGATCCATTAAAGCCTCCATCACCAGCTTTAGGTTGTTCACCTAAAGCAACTACTTAAGCTGATCTTATCAGGTAGGATAGCTATTAGCCCAGAAAAAATAGGTTGACTTCTATTAGAACAGTGATTCTGTAACCTTTGTTCACAGGGCCTTCCCAGGTGACTCAGTGGTAAAGAATCTGCCTGTCAATGCAGGACTCACCTGTTTGAACCCTGGGTCAGGAAAATCTCTTGGAGGAGGAAATGGCTACCCACTCCACCATTCTTGCCTAGGTAATTGCATGGACAGAGGAGCCTGGTGAGCCACAGTCCACAGAGTTCCAAAGAGTTGGACACGACTGAGAAACTGAGTACAGAAGCATGCCCCGGGTTCACAGTAGAAACTTCCAGGAAGATTTTAGAAGACACGTATGCCTGCACCTCACCTCCAAAGACTGGAGTGAGCCACTATACTCAGTTCCAGGTGCAGCCAGGGCCTGGCACTTAAAAAATAATTCTCCTCCAGTGAATTTAAAATGTAACCAAGACCGAGGAACACTGCTCTAGGAAAAAGCAGACCACCCAAAACGAAGTGACAAAGTAAAAGAAGTGATAACTTAACTGACTGTTTACACAAAGCATTGCTCTGGAAAGTGCTTTGAGAATTACATACAATTCTTTTTAAATTACCTTGATAAAATCAGAATGGCATATAGAATGCACGGGGCATATCACAGGGAAGCATTTGAGCATTGCTATCGGAAAACAGGTTTATGTCGCCTAACAGGATGAGAGAGATTCTCTGCAGCTTCACTGTGGGTGACTAACGCTTTTTTCTCCTGGTGTCCTTTCCTCATGGCCCTGAGCTACAGCAAAGGAAAACAAAGCGGGGCCCTGGAGGAGCCCTTGGAGCAAATCCATAGGAGAAAAATACACACTTCAGAAGTGCATGCAAAGTTTCAGAGTCCTTCCTGCAGCCAATTTTTTTATGCTATGCTTTCAGTACTTCTGATCTCAGGAAATAATTATTGAGTATATCAGAAGAATATTGTTGAATATCTATAATACATTAGCATGTTAAGGAAGGATTACTTAATGAGGCACTGAAGTAGATGCTTCGTATAACATTAACACATTCCATCCTCAGAAAACCCTTCCAAGTAGGTATTTTTATCACTGTTTTTCTCATGAAGAAAGAGACTGAGAAAAATAAGACGATGTATTCAAGATCACAAAGCTAGGAAGTGATGGAGTGGGTATTCAAAGTCAAGTTTTTGGACTACAAATCCATGCCCCCTGTACTACTGTGACAGGTCTCAGACTACATCAGGTGCCAGGGAAGAATGCTTACTGAGGGAAAATTGTAACTAACAAAGACCTCAAGTAATACTTGAGGAGTTAGAACATGTTTCTGAAGGCTACCAGTTTTCTTTTTCTCTCTTCTTCCCATCTGCTTCCTACTACATTAACAGATTGTCTCAGGATGTATCTTTCTTAAGAATTACGACGCAAAGATGAACAACCGGCCTCCAAAATGGGATACATTTATCTCAAAGCCAAATACAGAGATCATAACGGATGTGGGTCTTGGCATGGGGTTAAGGAATAGAGATGGGTTATGGTGTTATAGTGTCTGACTGGAGCCATGGAAGGTGAATTGTCTAGCCAGCAGCATTCTCATCCAAATCGGAGTCAAGCCACCGCAGAGCCAAACTTTGGCTGGGATGCCAGGAACTTATCTAGCCAGGCTGTAGGATTTTGTACTCCAGGTTGAGGAAAAGGGAAACCACAGCTTCTCATCAGACGATAATGAGACACTTAAAAATGAGAACTTGAGGATTACATACAGCTAGGCAACATCTGTCATTCTCTTGTCTTTCTTGGAGGCACCTGAAGAGAAATGCTCATGATTTGTTTCACTTTTCTCATAACCCTCTAAGCAAAACCCACCAGTAGCCTGCAAATTATATAGGAGGGTGAGTGAGAGCTTGTGGCAATAGTTTTGAGAAAGCCCACATGCACATATGCCATTCTTCTAACTAGATTTTGTGCTTTTTATGTGCTCAGTCAAGAATGAAAACAATATTATAAATGTTATGCTTTCCAGGCTTGACAGATGCTCATCTTGGGATGGAGTTACATACACAGAGAGAAAATGAGATGTAACAAGTTCTTTGCAGAGGATAGGTGGGTGATTTTGGAATCCTTGATGAAAATCCACTGTAGTGTATATATATATATGTGTGTATATATATACACACATATATATATGAATAAGCAATATGGGAAATATGTATATAAGGAATATACATTTTCCTTATTACTTAGACATTCTGTAAAACTCTCCTTCCACATTTTTTACCATCGAACTGACAATTCTCAGCGTTCCTATGCTATTACTGGAATGATGTTTTACAGTGGCTATATGAAGTACCATTGAGAATTAAATTGCTTTCCTTTCTTCCTCATTGTTGTGAACTTGGTGCAGATGAAAGATGGAAGATTGGCAGCCAGGGAGCCCAAAGTCCTCTGTTATCTGTGAGATGCACAAGATATGGACAGAGGGAGCCCAAACATTCCTCTTCACAACCGTATGTCAGCTTTCAAATCTTGGAAAAAAAAAAACTCTGTGGAAGAGTGTGTCATTTAT
Source organism: Capra hircus (assembly GCF_001704415.2). Lineage (NCBI taxonomy): Eukaryota > Metazoa > Chordata > Mammalia > Artiodactyla > Bovidae > Capra > Capra hircus. The sequence continues at coordinate 78,897,222 of NC_030809.1, forward strand.
AAAAGATAAGATGTTAAGATTGGCTTTCTTTAAAAGGGGGGTGCCAGTAGTGGGCTTTACAGAGTAGTTGGAAGGATTAAAATAAGTTCCAGGAAAGATTTACCAAGGTACTTTTTGGGGTTCCTATTTAGTTCAAGAACAATGTGAACTATACCTTTTTTTTCTCTTTTTCTCTTGCTCTTTACCTTCATTTGTGTGTCTGTTTTCCACTCTGGAATTCTCTGCCCATTTTGCTGCAGCAGACTTCTTTATCAGCCAGAGCCAAGTCCTGAGGCTCCTTGTAAAAAAGACACAGTCTGGAAATCCAAACCATGGAAGGTCTCCACATGCTATCGCTTTGCCTTCTCTCTGCTTCCAGCCCGCCTGCTCACAGTCAGGTGATGTAGCTTTCTCATTGCCTTGCACCTGGTCTTGCCTCACAGCTCAGCTTGATTCCAGCTTTGTTCCTGGAAAGACCTTTTAGCTCCCTCCTTGCAGCCCGGTAGCCAGCCCTGCACCACCCAATACCCAGCCCAGGCTCTGGAGAACCTGGCCCAGACTCAGGGATTTCTGACAGGACACATCACAGGCAAAATTTGTCATGGGTTTCTTTCCATCGCGCCAGAAAGCTTCCTCTTGCTTTTTGTTTCCTATGGATTTCAAAAGGCTTCTAAACTTCCCAGGATCTCACTATGAGTAAGCTGACCAAATGCTCAAGTTAAACTTTTGATTTTCCTTTCCCTGGGTCATCCGCTCTGCTCCGTGGAGCCCCTTTGACTTTCCTTCCTCCAGCGGTGAGTCTGGTTGAGCAGCTCCATGGGGCTGGCTTTGTGATGCCTAGGCTCACATAATGCAGGGCTTAATAAAAGTTTCTCATTATGATGACGATTGTGCTAATAGATCCCATGATTATGCTTTGTCTAAATTAAATTTTTCATCTCCCAGTGCAGACCTGCTACTCCTCCTATGATCCTTGCTTTTGTTGATGGTACCATTTTTTTCTAGGCTCCCAGCCTTAAATAGCATGGACTCCTCTTTGATTCCTCTCTTGCTACCACATTAAATCTCATTTCAAATCCTGTTGATTCTCATCCACCCACAATTTTCTATTCCCACTACCACAGCTTTTATCCATTTGGATGGAATATTTGAAAAAGTCTCTTAATTTGGCCCCTTGCCTACTGACTCTTTCCATTCAAATCCATTTGACACCCAACTGCCAGATTAAGCTTTCTAAAGTGCTTGAATTTCTATTTTCCACTTGCTTGTTACATTATCAAGGGCAAGATATGAAATTCCTTTATTATTATTTCTTTTTAATTTGATTTTTTGTCCCACTACAGGGCATTTGGGCTCTTAGACCCATGACCCATGTCCAGTGCCTTGGAACTGCAGACTCTTAACACTGGACTGCCAGGGAAGCCCCTGGATTCCTTTAAGTTTCAGTTCTTATCTGTAAAATTATGCTAGTATCTCAGAAGAGTGTTATTATTATTGATCCTTAGTGCTGCACTGTCACAGAACAAAGCACACAGCACTTAACCTGCCATGTGCTGTGTGCTGTGTTGTGCTCAGTTGCATCTGACGCTCTGCAGCCCCATGCACTGTAGACTGCAGGGCTCCTCTGTCCATGGGATTCTCCAGGCAAGAATACTTGAGTGGGTTGCCATTTCCTCCTCCAGAGGATCTTCCTGACCCAGGGATTGAACCCTCATCTCTTCGCAGGCAGGTTTTTTTTATCACTAGCGCCACCTAGGAAGCCCCTAACCTGCTATACTAGCTTTTAAGTTTCCACCTCTTTAGTCCAATGTATTTCCCAACAGTTCTCCTCCCTTTGCACTTCTGATGCTCTGATGGTTATGAAGATGTTGACCACATTAATACTTAATAATACCTATGTGCCACAACTATTCTAACCACTTTAAAAAAAATGGATTCATTCATTTAAACCTCAAACTATAACGAAGGTACAATTACAATCCCTTTTATTACAGAAAGAAAATCAATATCAAAAGAAATAAAGTAACTTGCCCCAAAACACACATTGAGGAAGTGAAAGAACTAGGATCTGAACCCACAGGATGTTCCTCAGAGGTTGTGCTCTGAGGCAGTGTTCTAGCACTTTATGCATGTCAACTGTATCTCTTTTGTTTCAACGTTACTCTTTACAACTTTTTTCTTTTTATTATGAAACTTCAACAGAAGACGGATGAATGGACAAATATCCATAGTTCCTTGAGTCATCAAACACAAAAAAAGCAACATCTATGTCAAATATAGAACACTGCCGAACTCCAGAAGCCACACTCAGTCTTTCCAGTACTGGGTCTTCCATCTGCAAATTACTTTCTTGATTTCATGTTTTATGGGAACTATTTCCTAGATTTTATTTATAATCTTACCCATTTGACATGTGCCTAATCATTTAAGAATAGTTTTGGAGACTTTTGAAATGTATATATACTTCTCTCTATATATTTGTATCTATTTAAACACACGGTGTATATTCTTTTGTGTTAGACTCCTTTTGCTCAATATTTTATTTGTGACATTCATCCATGTAGTTGCATATACCTATAGTTCATTCATTTTCATTTTATATAGTATCCCATTGTACAAAAGCATGACTTTTTAATCCAGTTTATTTGGTGAACTTTTGAATCAATGCTGCCATACGTGTCTTGTACGTATTTTTGGGGATGTATATGCATGCATTTCTGTTGAATGGAATTTCTAGGTCACAGGGAATAAGTATATTTAATCTCAGTAGAATATGCCACAACTTTTGTTTTCCTCAAAATTGATATACTTTACCACCACAAGTGTGTGAAACTTCTCATGGTTTCAAATCTCCATCAGTATTTACTCCAGTAAAGTCTTTCTAATAATATTGGTCATTCTGAAAGAAGTATAATGAACTCTTATTGCAGCTTTCTTTATAGTCCAACTCTCACATCCATACTTGACTACTGGAAAAACCATAGCCTTGACTAGACAGACCTTTGTTGACAAAGTAATGTCTCTGCTTTTCAATATGCTATCTAGGTTGGTCATAACTTTTCTTCCAAGGAGAAGCGTCTTTTAATTTCATGGCTGCAGTCACAATCTGCAGTGATTCTGGAGCCCCCCAAAATAAAGTCTGACACTGTTTCCACTGTTTCCCCATCTATTTCCCATGAAGTGATGGGACCGGATGCCATGATCTTCATTTTCTGAATGTTGAGCTTTAAGTCAACTTTTTCACTCTCCTCTTTCACTTTCATCAAGAGCCTTTTTAGCTCCTCTTCACTTTCTGCTATAAGGGTGGTGTCATCTGAATATCTGAGGTTATTGATATTTCTCCCAGCAAACTTGATTCTAGCTTGTTCTTCTTCCAGCCCAGTGTTTCTCATGATGTACTCTCCATATAAGTTAAATAAGCAGGGTGACAACATACAGCCTTGACGTACTCCTTTTCCCATTTGGAACCAGTCTGTTGTTCCATGTCCAGTTCGAACTGTTGCTTCCTCACCTGCATATAGGTTTCTCAAGAGGCAGGTCAGGTGGTCTGGTATTCCCATCTCTTGAAGAACTTTCCACAGTTTCTTGTGATCCACACAGTCAAAGTCTTTGGCATAGTCGATAAAGCAGAAATAGCTGTTTTTCTGGAACTCTCTTGCTTTTTCCATGATTCAGCAGATGTTGGCAATTTGATCTCTGGTTCCTCTGCCTTTTCTAAAACCACCTTGAACATCAGGGAGTTCACGGTTCACGTATTGCTGAAGCCTGGCTTTGAGAATTTTGAGCATTACTTTACCAGCATGTGAGATGAGTGCAATTTGTGCGGTAGTTTGAGCATTCTTTGGCATTGCCTTTCTTTGGGACTGGAATGAAAACTGACCTTTTCCAGTCCTGTGGCCACTGCTGAGTTTTCCAAATTTGCTGGCATATTGAGTGCAGCAGTTTCACAGCATCATCTTTCAGGATTTGAAATAGCTCAACTGAAATTCCATCACCTCCACTAGGTTTGTTTGTAGTGATGCTTTCTAAGGCCCACTTGACTTCACATTCCAGGATCTCTGGCCCTAGGTGAGTGATCACACCATCGTGATTATCCGGGTCGTGAAGATCTTTTTTGTACAGTTCTTCTGTGTATTCTTGCCACCTCTTCTTAATACCTCTGCTTCTGTTAGGTCCATACCATTTCTGTCCTTTACCGAGCTCATCTTTGCATGAAATGTTTCCTTGGTATCTCTAATTTTCTTGAAGAGATCTCTAGTCTTTCCCATTCTGTTGTTTTCCTCTATTTCTTTCCATTGAGCACTGAGGAAGGCTTTCTTATCTCTTCTTGCTATTCTTTGGAACTCTATATTCAGATGCTTTCCTTTTCTCCTTTGCTTTTCACGTCTCTTCTTTTCAGAGCTATTTGTAAGGCCCCCCTCAGACAGCCATTTTGCTTTTTTGCATTTCTTTTCCATGGGGATGGTCTTGATCCCTGTCTCCTGTACAATGTCAAGAACCTCCATCCATAGTTCATCAGGCACTCTATCTATCAGATCTAGTCCCTTAAATCTATGCTCATTATATCTTTAATACAATCTTCTGTTCATGGGTGTGGCTGTGTTCCCTCCCTGTTGTTTGACCTGAGGCCATACTGTGGTGGAGGTAGTGAAGATAATGATGACCTTCTTCATAAGGTCCCAAGCTTGCTCTGTAGCACTCAGTGCCCTCCAACCCTGCAGCAGGCCACCATCAATACATGCCTCCACTGGAGACTCCTGGACACTCATGGGTGAGTCTCAGTCAGTCTCTTGTGGGGTCACTGCTCCTTTCTCTTGGGTCCTGATGTGTACAAGGTTCTATTTTTGCCCTCCAAGTGCCTGTTTCCCCAGTCCTGTGCAAGTTCTTGTGGCTCTAGGGTGAGGTTAATGGCAACCTCCTCCAAGAGGGCTTATGCCATACCCAGGTCTGCTGCACCAAGAGCTGCTGCCCCTGAGGCAGGCCACTGCTGATCTGTTCCTTCACAGGAGACACCCAAACACAGTTCTGGTCAGTCTCTGTGGGGTCTCTGTGTCCTGGTGTGGACAAGGTTTGTTTGAGTCCTCTGAGCATATCTGGTGGGTAAGGGGATTGATTCTAAATGCAATTTCACCCCCTTACCATCTTGCTGAGGTTTCTCCTTTGCCCTTGCATGTGGGGTATCTTTTTTTGGTGGGATCCAACATTCTCTAGTCAACGGTCGTTCAGCAGTGACTTGTAGTTTTGGAATTCTCACAGGTGAGTGCGTGTCTTTCTACTCTGCCATCTTAAAAGTCACTCCCTAGTTCAGTGCTTCACAGCTAACAAAATGTTACTCACATTTAACCCTATATCTCACATCTTAAAAGTGAACTCTAATGAAGTCTAGCACCAATTGCAGTCATAAATAATCAAATCAAGATTCAACAATCACAACTCAGACATCTTCCCAGAAATTCCTATAAGTTTATTTTCTGTGATCTTAAATCTTCATTCATTGTTGGCTATTAGTAGTATCATGTCAGGAAGGAAGAAATTTTTCTCTACCCTTCCAGGTTCTTGTGGCTGGTCTAAGAATTAAATTGACATGAGATGGAATATACAGGAGAAAATAAAAGTTTAGTAACATGTATACATTGGGCTTCCCGGGTGGCTCAGTGGTTAAGAATCTGTCTGCAAGGCAGGAGATGCAACAGGAGCCACAGGTTCAATCCCTGGGTCAGGGAGATCCCCTGGAGGAGGAAATGGAAGCTCACTCCAATGTTCTCATCTGGGAAATTACATAAACAGAGGAGCCTGACAGATTACAGTCATGGGGTTACCAAAAGTTGGACATAACTTAGTGACTAAGCACAGATACATAGGAGAAACCCAAGAAAACTGAGTAACTCACCAAGATGACCAAAGCACTAACCTTAAATATCATCTTTGGCTGAAAACAAAAAAGGATTTTGCCAGTAGTGGCTTGGCAAGTCAAGGGGGAGGAAGGCAATTCACATAGAGAAGCAAAATCAAATGCTTGGTAAACAAATGTTTGCTGGGTCATGCAGAGACACTGGGACACAGAGTGGACTATGACCTTTTTGCCTCTCATCACACCTAACCCATATTCTTTGTTGATACCTCTGTTGATGGCTCTAATCCTGGAACAGGTCCTCTATCTAAATTACTCTAGGCGGTTGGTGGAAAGGTGAATATTCTTCCTGAGTGTTTTGGAGCTTTATTGTTTTTTATATCAAAATGGATCCATGTACCACAGACATATTATGGGGGTGGCAAATTTTGCTTCTCTAGGATGGTCTCCACTCCAGGAGATAGTGGGGGACAGAGAAGCCTGCCATGCTATAGTCCATGTGTTCTCAATGAGTTGGACATGACTTAGTGACTGAGCAACAACAGTGGTCTCAAATTAAATTATACTTTGTGTCAAACAATTAAATATATTCTCTTTCCCTGGAACACTTCCCTTTCTCTGTAAAGTGCTCAGATTTAGCAACGTAGAGTTAGCAGGACCACCAGAGTAAAGAACAGAAGAGGGGAGATGAGACCACTATCAACTGTGACCTTACTAGAGATGGTAGTAGATGCTCATAGGTGCTCTGAGAATAAAGTCTCTATTACTGCCAAACTGAAAAGTGCTGGAACAGCCAATAAACAGTGCCTGTTTTTAAATCTGCCTTGGGAATAAGCAAGATGAAGTTATAGTTAAATGCCTTCATGCAGAGAACCCATTTCTAACAGATAACTTGAGGGACATAGGCTCAAATACATTTTGTGAAAAACTTTCGTAGGCATTAAGCTTTCTCTGAGACCTTAGAAACTGACTGCCTGCAAATCAGGATAAATATGGATAAGATGGTAAAAGTACGAAATCATTTTTCCCTATGTTGAAGGAAAACTAAGCTTTCCCAGAATGATGGAGGAAAACTGAGTTGCAAGGCAATAATGGGAACATTTTTTCTCAAAATGGAAACATCTATTAGAATTTGCATTAGTCATGCCTTCCCTAGAATACTGTAACTACTTTTGGTTTTCACACCTTAAAAGAGATTTAAAGAAATAGGAGAGGGTCAAGAAAAGTCACAAAAGTAATTAAACAATCATAAATCAAGAACTTTGAGAAAAAGTCAAGGGTACTATATCACTTAACATAAATAATTTAATTCTACAAATATATATCAAATATGACTCTACTTTCCATGATTATATCTTACATAAGAGAGAATATAAAAATGAGTTATGCACAGAGTAAGCAGTTTTAGCATTTAGAAAGATAAATTTTTCAGGTCAACTGTTTCCCATATCTTTTTTCATTGCAATACTGTTTCACTGGTGGGTTTCAGTTAAGAGCACAAATGTTGGCCTTAGATAGATCTGGTTCATGTCCTGGCTCTAAAATATTATTACTGTAAGAATTTGGGTAAATGTTATTAGTTTTTGTGTGCCTTGGCTTACTTATAAAGAGGGAGATAGAATACACAGTAGCACCTAACTGAATGGATGAGATGAATGTGTATCTAATATATGTACACTTTCACACACAGTGCTTCCGTGTTCACTGGCACATCAGTTCAGTTCAGTTGCTCTCAGTTCAGTTGCTCAGTCGTGTCCGACTCTTTGTGACCCCATGAATCGCAGCACGCCAGGCCTCCCTGTCCATCACCATCTCCCGGAGTTCACTCAGACTCACGTCCATCAAGTCCGTGATGCCATCCAGCCATCACATCCTCAGTTGTTCCCTTCTCCTCCTGCCCCCAATCCCTCCCAGCATCAGATTTCTTTCCAATGAGTCAACTCTTTGCATGAGGTGGCCAAAGTACTGAAGTTTCAGCTGTAGCATCATTCCTTCCAAGAAATCCCAGGGTTGATCTCCTTCAGAATGGACTGGTTGGATCTCCTTGCAGTCCAAGGGACTCTCAAGAGTGTTCTCAACACCACAGTTCAAAAGCATCAATTCTTTGGTGCTCAGCCTTCTTCACAGTCCAACTCTCACATCCATACATGACCAAAGGAACAAACATAGCCTTGACTGGACGGACCTTAGTCGGCAAAGTAGCGTCTCTGCTTTTGAATATGCTATCTAGGTTGGTCATAACTTTTCTTCCAAGGAGAAGCGTCTTTTAATTTCATGGCTGCAGTCACCATCTGCAGTGATTCTGGAGCCCCCCAAAAAATAAAGTCTGACACTGTTTCCATGGTTTCCCCATCTATTTCCCATGAAGTGATGAGACCGGATGCCATGATCTTCATATTCTGAATGCTGAGTTTTAGGCCAACTTTTTCGCTCTCCTCTTTCACTTTCACCAAGAGGCTTTTTAGTTCCTCTTCACTTTGTGCCATAAGGGTGGTGTCATCTGCATATCTGAGGTTATTGATATTTCTCTTGGAAATCTTGATTCCAGCTTGTGTTTCTTCCAGTCCAGCATTTCTCATGATGTACTCTGCATAGAAGTTAAATAAGCAGGATGACAACATACAGCCTTGACATACTCCTTTTCCTATGTGAAACCAGTCTGTTGTTCCATGTCCAGTTCTAACTGTTGCTTCCTGACCTGCCTACAGATTTCTCAAGAGGCAGGTCAGGTGGTCTGGTATTCCCATCTCTTTCAGAATTTTCCACAGTTTATTGTAGCAAACCCTTAAGAAAATGTATTCATTTCTATAATAAATTATTAGGAGGCAGATCACATGGAATGTCAAATTCTATGTGTCTATAAAGTTGTTCTGCAGTTCCTCTGGAAACCAAAATGGAAGCAATTAACATAAATTCAGAGAAATGTACATTATTGGGGAGGTCACAATAATAGTAGCTAGTAATTATTGAGCACTTTGCAACACTTTGTACTGTATGTATTTCACATGTACTGACTCATGTAGTTTTCACAAAAAAAAACTTCACAAAGTACATGTTTCTAGTATGTCCATTTTACATGTGGGAAAAAGACTTCAATAACTTTTAGTATGTCACACAATGAGTATGGGAGGAGCTAAGATTTAAACCAGAGAATTTTGACCCACTTATCCACTGCCAAGATTAGTTTTCAAAATTTACAAACAGCTCATGATGCTTAACAGCATCAAAGCAAACAACTCAATTAAAAAAAAATGGGCAGAGAACCTAAATAAACATTTCTCCAAAAAAGATATACAGATGTCCAAGAGGCACATGAAAAGATGTTCTTCATTGCTAATTGTTAGAGAAATGCAAATCAAAACTACAATGAATTATCACCTGACACCAGACAAATGGCTATCCTCAAAAAATCCACAAACAATAAATGCTAGAGAGGATATGAAGAAAAGGGAACTCTCGTACACTGTTGTTGAGAATGTAAATTGGTACAGCTAGTATGGAGAACAGTATAGAGTATCCTTAAAAAGCTAAAAATAGAGCTACCATATGACCCTGCAATCCCACTCATGGGCATATATCTGGAGACAAATATGGTCCAAAAGGATACACGAATCCCATGTTCATTGAAGCACTATTTATAATAGCCAAGACATGGAAGTGTCCTAAATGTCCACTGATGGAGGAATGGATAAAGATGTGGGACATATATACAATGAAATATTAAAGTGAAATTTAAAGTGAAAGTCGCTGAGTTGTGTCCGACTCTTTGCAACCCCATAAACTATACAGTCCATGGAATTCTCCAGGCCAGAATACTGAAGTGGGTAGCCTTTCCCTTCTCCAGGGGATCTTCCCAACTCAGGGATTGAACCCAGGTCTTTCACATTGCAGGTGGATTCTTTACCAGCTGAGCCACAAGGGAAGCCCAAGAACACTGGAATGGATAGACTATTCCTTCTCCAGCGGATCTTCTCGACCCAGGAATCAAACCAGGGTCTTCCGCATTGCAGGTGGATTCTTTACCAACTGAGCTATCAGGGAAGCCCCTAATTAGAATATTACTCAGCCATTAAAAGAATGAATAATGCCTTTTGCAGCAACATGGATGGAACTAGAGACTGTCATACTGAGTGAAGTAAGTCAGATAGAGGGGAAATATCATATGACACCCCTTATAAGTGGAATCAAAAAAGAAATGATACAAATGAATGCACTTACAAAACAGAAACAGACTCACAGACTTAGAGAACAAACTTACAGTTGCCAAGGTATACTTAAGGAGTTTGGGATGGATATGTATGCACTGCTATATTTAAAGTGGATTAAAAAGAACCTACTGTATGGCACGTGGAACTCTGTTCATTGTTATGTGGCAGTATGAATGGGAAGGATGTTTGGGGGAGAATGTATACATAAGGCTGAGTCTCTTTGCTGTTCACCTGAAACTATCACAACATTGTTAATCAGCTATACACCAATACAAAATAAAACATTTAGGGGAAAAAAGAAAGAATGGTGAGGTAAATACATTTGAAAATTATTTTATACTGGGGTAAACAGATTATTATCTCCTCTGCTTTAAATTTGTTTACTTTATTGTATAAGAGAGTATGATGACAGGGATTTGAGAATTCTTAAAAATTTTAGGACATCAACATAATGATCATTCCTAATCCACAGCCTGAAAACAACACACACACACACAAACACAACCTGAGTATATTCTTAGACTATTGACAGTAAAACAAAATTATTGTCCACACCAACTGTGTATTTGGTCTTGGCATCACCCTGCTTATTTACCTTATATGCAGACTAAATCATGAAAAACGCTGGGCTGGAAGAAGCACAAGCTGGAATCAAGATTTCCAAGAGAAATATCAATAACCTCAGATATGCAGATGACACCACCCTTATGGCAGAAAGTGAAGAGGAACTAAAAAGCTTCTTGATGAAAGTGAAAGTGGAGAGTGAAAAAGTTGGCTTAAAGCTCAACATTCAGAAAACAAAGATCATGGCATCCGGTCCCATCACTTCATGGGAAATAGATGGGGAAACCATAGAAACAGTGTCAACCTTTATTTTCGGGGGCTCCAAAATCACTGCAGATGGTGACTGCAGCCATGAAATTAAAAGACACTTATCCTTGGAAGAAAAGTTATGACCAACCTAGATAGCATATTGAAAAGCAGAGACATTACTTTGCCAACAAAGGTCTGTCTAGTCAAGGCTATGGTTTTTCCTGTGGTCATGTATGGATGTGAGAGTTGGACTGTGAAGAAGGCTGAGCACCAAAGAATTGATGCTTTTGAACTGCGGTGTTGGAGAAGACTCTTGAGAGTCCCTTGGATTGCAAAGAGATCCACCAGTCCATTCTAAAAGAGATCGGCCCTGGGATTTCTTTGGAAGGAATGATGCTAAAGCTGAAACTCCAGTACTTTGGCCACCTCATGTGAAGAGCTGACTCATTGGAAAAGACTCTGATGCTGGGAGGGATTGAGGGCAGGAGGAGAAGGGGATGACAGAGGATGAGATGGCTGGATGGCATCACCGACTCGATGGATGTGAGTTTGAGTAAACTCAGGGAGATGATGATGTATAGGGAGGGCTGGATTGCTGTGATTCATGGGGTCACAAAGACTCGGACACTACTGAGCGACTGAATTAAACTGAACTGAACTGAAGTCTGTTTTGAGGCTTTCTGTGTGTTGAGTATTTTCTTATCAATGCCAGTATTTTCTTGCAGTATTTCTATTGTCATAAAATCTGTATCTCAGAATACAAAAACTGAAAAACCTTCAAATCTTAGACCATAATCTATGTATCCAGTATTTGAGAATTTGAATATCAGGCCATATTCAATACCATAATTTGTGTCAGTAAAGAAATGGCATATTTTTAAAGAAAAAATAATTTCAAAATGAATTATTTCTGATGTCAGTTGAATGTATGCAAACTATTAAAATTATTAAAGTAACTTAGACAGAAATTTTAAAAAGCCACATAACTATTTCAAAGCCTGCACGCATACATAAAGATTCTCACCCCATGATGGCAGTTCCAAAGATAAAGTGACAAACAGATAAAACAGCATACCACAGTAACCAAGCTCATAATGCCTGGTGTGATACATAACTACGATTTCCTACTTGATTATACTATTTGGGTCTAAATGACAGAGAATGATGAGACAGGGAATGTGAAGCAGTCAAAGCTAGAGACTTGTCCAGCTCTGACAACACCAATCTTTGTCCAGATATTACAGAAGTCATTTTAGGCAGAAAAGGTATAGCTTATAATTGACTTTTGGTCCAATAAATAAGAAAAGAAAATGAAAATATGCCACACTTAGGTTGATATAAATGTGAAAATTACACACATTGTGTTTCTTTAGCTTTCTCATCAATCAAACTATTTGATTCTAAGTGAATGATTTTTTTTTGTTTTAGTTACTCTTCTTATAATTAAGATAAACCCACTTTTTTTTTTAACATGTGTAGTTTGACTGCATTTTTGACATTAACTGAGAAATATAATGCAACAAGGAGGAGGAGCATATTCCTTTGGAAAAAATACACAATTGACCCTTGAACAACATGAGTTTGATTTGCAAGTTTCCACTTAAACATAAATTTTTTTCAGTGATAAATACTACAGTGCTCAGATCCAGGATTGGTTGAATCTATGGATGTAGAACCATGGCATCAACTACAAGAAAACTTGGATAGAAAGGGGAGGGCCAACTGTAAGTTAAACAGGGATTTTCCACTGCAAGGAGTGTTGTTGCCTCTAACCTGACATGTTCTAGGGTCAACTGCATACATCATTGCTAGTGATTGTGATGCGAAGCACAATTTTCTTAAAAGTGTGAAGTAGTTGAAAAGATGCTAGTCATTAATTTCTGCTTTTTGTTTGATTACTTGGCTTATTTGTAGTAATGTCTTCCTTGAAAAATGGACATTAAATAATCAGTGATCCACATTTTCTCCCACATCAAGGGACATGAAAATTGTGATACAATATTGGAAGTGATAATGAAGTATATTAACCAAAATGAAAAGAGTACTTAACCCACGTTGAGCGAAATTCATTTGCATCTTTCAATCAGTCAGTATTTATGAAGATCTCATTTTTTGCTTAGTACTGTGCTACACAAAAAGGAAAGTGAGCATTGCTTTTAGAGTATACGGTTTGTTAATCATTATGTCAGGCACTTTGTACACCCAATCACAGTGATTTATCAGAAAGATCAAGTAGATTGGATATAACTGTATGCATTTTATATAGAATATAACATAAGTAGAGTAAGTTACTTGCACAAGGTCAAACGTCTAGGAAACTGTGCATTTAGAATTCAAATCTAGAGTATCATGTGACTCTAAAGTTTATAATATTTTTACTCATACTAGTTCAGCTTACTTTTAATTGGGTGGTGCGTAAATGAAAAAGAAGTGAAATAATAAGTAAAACTCATAAAGCAGGTGTCACTGAGAGCTAGGAAGTTTGGAAAAGAGACAGGTAACCATGGGAAAAGGGAAGAGGACATTCAGTATATCTGTGGTAAGTCCTGTGTTGTGTGTTCCAGCTCACAGTACCTCCGCTATCTGATGATTGATGATGTAAGAATAGAATCATAAAACAGTCATTCACAATTACTGGAATATGTCTGGTTGATTTTGACAGAATTTTGATGACCTCCAGTAGTTAAAGGTAAGTAAGAATTACACACATCCTTACTTTAATGTTACTACCAGCTAGGAAAGGAAAAATGCAAGTCTTGGAATGAATCCCATCATACATGTAAGCATTGATGATTAAACACATAAAAATGTATTCACAAAACTTTTCCTCTCAGTTTGGTGTAGTGTCAGCTCCCTCTACCCTTTCAGGAGCTCCACTAACACCTTGCATGAAAATTCACTCGAGGTAACCAGACTGCTGTTCTATTTCAGGTGAAAATATCCTTCCATAGGTGGGTTGATGTGGGGCCTGTTCCTATTCTAAATAAAGGGCACTCAAAGGTCTAGCTATTGAGTCAGCTATATTTTTATAACCTGCACATGAAAGGATGGGAATATCCAACAATATTTCTATCCAACCCACTCACAAAGTCCAATGGAAAATAATATCCTGACATATTCTCTGTTAAAAGGTAACATTTCTAGGTGGGACAAAAGTTGCTTCTACATTTAAATACAGATAATCTCTGACTTAAGAGGGTTCAACTGACAATTTTTTGACTTTACAATGGTACAAAAGTGCTGAATGTTCAGTGTGTATAGTATATATGATATATAATACACACACACATTTATATATACACTTTGAATTTTGCTCTTTTTCTGGGACAGAAATGTGCTGTATGATAGTATGAAACTCTTGTGATTCTGGACAGTCATATGATCACTAATGGAAAAACCTATATTCAGCACAGTATTTAATAAATTACATGAATATTCAACACTTTACTATAGAATAGGCTTTGCTCTTTGCTAAATGATTTGGCCTAACTGTAGGCTAATATAAGTGTTTTGAGCACATTTAAGTAAGGTTTAGGGGCTTCCCCGGTGGCTCAGCAGTAAAGAATCCGCTTGGGATGCAGGAGACTACCAGCAATGCAGGAGATACAGGTTCGATCGCTGGGTCGGGAAGATCCCTTGGAGAGGGAAATGGTAACCCACTACAGTACTCTTGCCTGGGAAATCCTGTGAACAGAGGAGTTTGGTGGGCTACAGTCCATAGGGTTGCAAGGAGTTGGACACAACTGAGTGACTGAGCACAAGGAAGGCTTGCCTAAACTATGTTGCTCAATAGATTCGGTGTATCATGCATTTTCAGCTTAACAACAGGTTTATTGGGAACTCGTCTCATCATAAGTCAAGAAAGATTTGCCATTATGTGTTCCTAAAGATGTTTGTGTATTTTGTGTGTATTTCAAACAATGCCTCAATTTCAGTGTTTTAAGAAAAATTACAGGAAAATATAAAAATTAGTCATGCAAGCTTGATAATAAACTTAAGTCTTGATCAGAATCTAGAAATCCAAGAAAGATTGATCCAGACTACAATGAAAGGAGAGGATTCTGTAAGAGAACTGACATGCTTGAAAACCTGTATAGGTAGTTTAGTGAGTGGGACTCTAAAGATGAGATCAATAGTGTTTACAGTCTCTGAGCTTGCTTTTCAACTTTGGCTCATAGGCCTATGTTGATCATAGAAGTACATCTTTGGAAGGGCAGTGGAAGTGGAAGATAGAGTCATATATTATATAGGGAAGGCCCATTTGATCGGGAGGAAAACGCTTTCCCCAAAGAACCTCTAAGTTCATAAGTAACTTTATTTCTAGTGATGCTTCCTTTTAGTAAAGAGAAGGGCTGCCTCAGGAGTCCCTGTTAGAACTCTTAGGCTTCTGTTGTTTAGCCTGGGCTTTCTAGGAGTCAGGAATATGGACTATTTTGCCTTTTAACTAAGGTTCCTCTCAGCTTTTGTGATTCTGTAAAAGAGGAAGACTTAAAAAAAAAAAAAAAAAAACACTTTGTAATATTTTTCAGTGATTTCTTAGTAATACATTTCTTAAGACCTAGACCCTAAGGCTACCTTCTAAGAAGATACCACTTTAGAGCAAGTTTCCTTTGATAATTCTTCCTCCTTAATGTTCTTTTTGTGGTTTGTTGTTCCTTTAAAAAGGGTTGATGCTTCAGGGCAAGTCAAAAAGAAACTGAGCTGTTTGCCTTTTCTTTGAGTGGTGGCTGTACATCCAAGAGATTGGTGGTTTTGATTATAGTATAGTGGTTAGAATTATTTCAGGTATGGATTTAAAAAATGGATAATGCACCTAATGATTGGACACATTCTTCTCCTTTAAAAATGAAATAAACTGTTTAAAGATTAAATAACATATATACATATATGTATACATAAAACTGAGATATCCAAGTCATGTTTAAAAAATAAAAGTATGTGTTAAATCGTGTCCTACTCTTTGTGACTTCATGGACTGCAGCTCACCAGGCTTCTCTGTCCATGGAATTTTCCAGGAAAGAATACTGGAATGGGTTTCCATGTATTACTCTGAACGATCTTCCTGATGCAGGGATTGAACTGGCATCTTCTGGGAAACCCTTAAAATATAAAATGCACTATAGTCTCTCAGTTGTGTCCAACTCTTTGTGATAAAAGGCACTAGCTAAAGCAATAAGTGTTAGAAGGAAAAAAATATCTATTTATTGACTCTTTCATCACCTTAAACTTTTTATTAGCCATTTTCTCTAAAGATTAACTTATTATCTTTTTCTTGCTCATGAAATGCCTTTGTTTATAACTGATGACTGAAAAGATGGTTTCAGCTACAATAATAATACAGCTGTTAAATTCATTATTAATACTCTTTTGCCACTCATGATGAAGCAAGAAATTCTTTTAAGAATCTTTATTTTATTCTCAAATTAATTGTCCTCTTATCTATCAATATACAGAAATCAGTTTTCACTCTATGTATTTTGCCCAATTTGAAAGACCCCCAGTTGCCTTTGATAAGGTTTATGTGCAATATTACTATATAATAAGTAAGATGAATAAGTATAATAATAAATGTAAAAAATCCTGCCACTTATTAAAAGTCTATAAATGAGTTACTTAATTATAAACTGTGTACACTTTTACCCTTATAACAACTGAAATTGATAGTTCTATTTTATAAATGAGATTTGAAAACCTAGAAAAGTTAAAGTTTTATAATATCACATGGCTGATTATTTTACCAAAACTAGAATTTGAACCAAACATAGACATATGGTTTCCTCTATGCTGTCTCAAATTATAAAATTTCCCTCATTGATTAAATCATCTGTCTCAAGAATCTAGAGACCCTACTCATTTGGCATAATTACAGATAATCTAGCTAACATCTTAATAATAAAGATAGATGAACAAACTGTCTTTGTCTGGTAAAGTCACTATTACTACAAAGTCTTTACAGTAAAAAAAAAAAAGTTAAAACATACTTAGTTTAACTGACATGGAAGATGTGATATGTCATATAACTCTGGAATGATATTTATATGAATATCATAGCTTTTTATGAATCATAAATAGCTACCCAGGATATTTCCATTGTTTTAGATGAATTCAGAATTTTGGTGCTTTTCAAAATTGATACTTCCAACATTAAGATTTTAAGATACTGAAAACTCCAAAAACGTAGCCCCACCCTTACTTTTATTACTGTTGCTATTACTAAATTTCATAATTGAAATAATATTTCAACATTCAAATTAGGTTCAGATCAGTCACTCAGTCATGTCCGACTCTTTGCAACACATGGACGGCGGCAAGCCAGGGTTCCTTGTTTGTCACCAACTCATAGAGCTTATTCAAATTCATATCCATTGAGTCAGTGATGCCATCCAACCATCTCATCCTCTGTCACCCCCATCTCTTCCCACCTTCTATCTTTCCTAGCATCAGGGTCTTTTCCAATAAGTCAGTTCTTTGCATCAGGTGGCCAAAGTATTGGAGCTTCAATTCAGCATCAGTCCTTCCAATGAATATTCAGGACTGATGCCCTTTAGGATTGGCTGGTGGATGTCCTTGTAGTCCAAGGGACTTTCAAGAGTCTTCTCCAACACCACAGTTGAGAAGCCTCAATTCTTTGGCACTCGGCTTTCTTTATAGTCCAACTCTCACATCCATACATGACTACTGGAAAAACCATAGCTTTGACTAGATGGACCATTGTTGGCAAAGTAATGTCTCTGCTTTTTAATATGCTGTCTAGGTTGGTCATAGCTTTTCTTCCAAGGAGCAAGGGTCTTTTAATTTCATGGCTGCAATCACCATCTGCAGTGATTTTGGAGCCCCCAAAAATAAAGTCTCACACTTTTTCCATTGTTTCCCATCTATTTGCCATGAAGTGATGGGACTGGATGCCATGATCTTAGTTTTCTCAATGTTGAATTTTAAGACAACTTTTTCACTCTCCTCTTTCACTTTCATCAAGAGGCTCTATAGTTTTCTTAGCTTTCTGCCATAAGGGTGGTGTCATCTGCATATCTGAGGTAATATATGATATTTCTGAGGTAATATATGATATATGATATATCTCCCCCGCATTTTGCATGATGTAATCTACATATAAGTTGAATAAGCAGGGCGGCAATACACAGCCTTGACATACTCCTTTCCCAATTTGCAAACAGTCTGTTGTTTTATGTCCAGTTCTAACTGTTGCTTCCTGACCTGCATACAGATTTCTCAGGTGGTCTGATATTCCCATCTCTTTAAAAAATTTCCACAGTTTTTTGTGATCCACACAGTCAAAGGCTTTGGCATAGTCAATAAAACAGAAGTAGATGTTTTCCTGGAACTCTCTTGCTTTTTTCATGGTCCAACGGATGTTGGCTATTTGATCTCTGGTTCCTCTGCCTTTTCTAAATCTAGTTTGAACATCTGGAAGTTCACAGTTCACATACCTTTGAAGCCTGGCTTGAAGAATTTTGAGCATTATTTTGCTAGTGTGTGAGATGAGGGCAATTGTGCAGCAGTTGGAACATTCTTTGGCATTGCCTTTCTTTGGGATTGGAATGAAAACTGACCTTTTCCAGTCCACTGCTGAATTTTCCAAATTTGCTGGCATGTTGAGTGCAGCACTTTCACAGCATCATCTTTTAACTTTTGAAATAGCTCAACTGGACTTCTATCACCACCAATAGTTTTTTTTTGTAGTGATGCTTCCTATAGTCCTCGACTTTGCATTCCACTATGTTTCAACATTAAAATATTTTTAATATTTTAAAAATATTTAGTCCATAATATTATATATAACATTGCATAATTATAAAATTATATATAAATCATATATAATTATATATTATATAAATATAATATATATTTAATATAGTCTATAATATTTCAACATTAAAAACTAAAAACTAGTATAATTGATACTCAAAGGCCCTATAGTATGCATGCATCACACATGCATATATATATATATATATATATATATATATATATAGTACTCTCCCATGTTTACTTGAGATCCTTCTGGAGAAATAAATAAATGGTTTAAAAGAGTTGAAATTTTCCAGCTTTTTCCTTTTCCTCTGCTCCTGTCTGAGAATACCATCATTCTGATTTTTCTTGCCTTTATTCTCAAGAAATTTCATTTATGCGTAAATGATACATAGAAATCCTTGTGATTTTGAAATGTATTTGTAATATATTGTATACCTTATTTTATAGCATTCTTTCCCTGTTTTGGCCAATACTATTTGAGTTTTGATGAATATATATTGATTTATCTATAGCTACACATATTTTATTTTCTTTTTTTAATATTTCTAGTACATACATATGGGCCTCCCAGGTGCCACTAGTGGTAAAGTATCTGCCTGCCAAAGCATGAGATATAAAGAGATGAGAGTTTGATCCCTGGAGTCAGGAAGACCCCCTGGAGGAAAGCATGGAAACCCACTCCAGTATTCTTGGCTGGAAAATCCCTTCAACAGAGGAATCTGGTGGGCTATAGTCCATAGGGTCACAAAGAGGTGGACATGATTGAAGCAACTTAGCATGAACTCCTGCAATATATAATATACCTCAAATTACACATCCTTTCTCTTGTGATGTAGGTCTGTAGGTCTGTACAATCCCCCACC
Organism: Capra hircus; assembly: GCF_001704415.2. NCBI lineage: Eukaryota > Metazoa > Chordata > Mammalia > Artiodactyla > Bovidae > Capra > Capra hircus. The sequence goes on from NC_030809.1 coordinate 78,916,709, forward strand.
ACATTTTGGCTTTTAAATAAAGCTTAAGTAAACATTCTTATATATTTCTCCTTTATTTTCTATGTAATAATTTCTCTAGGATAGATATATAAAAGGATTTATTGGCATATAGAGGACATGGCTCTTTAATTTCACTAGATACTGCAGAAGTCTTTTTTGTAAGGTAGTTTTACCAATTTATATTCCCTTGAGTGGTGTATGAGATTTGCCAATTGATTTGCATCTTCATAACTATTTTATGTTCTTTGACTTATAATGTTGTCAGCCTAAATGATGGCAATATATATCTCATTTTGGCTTAAAATCACATTTTTCTGATTACTAATGACATTGAACCTCTTTTCGTATATTTACTTACAATTTGGAACTTATGAGAAAAGCCTATTAATATTGTTTACTCATATTTCTTTTCTTTTTTCTCTCTCTCTTTTATGATTTATAAGCTGAAGACTAGTATTTCATCAGATATATATGGTTCACAAATAAAACCTTACCAAATCTGCAGCTTGTTTCTTCCCAAAAAAATCTGTATTTAGGCACATTTATCAATCAATTTGTTTGTCATTTGGCCTTTTTCCACCTTGTTTAAGTGTGTGAAATGAAATATGAATCCAGTATCCTTTCATTGTGAAAATTCAATGTTACCAGGACAATTTGTTGAATAGTCTAAACTTTATCTGCTGATTTACTAGGCTGACTCTGTCTTACACCAAGCTTCCATAAGTGAAAAGGTCAGTTTCAAACTCTGACACAATGTATTTATTTCTTTGTCAGTATCATGCTGTAAATTGATTTTTTGCCCTGCAATTTTATTGTATTTATTTATTATTTCTAATATATATATATATATACTAGCTATCTGTATATAAAATAATGTCAACTGTAAGTAGTGACAGTTTTACTTATTTTCCAGTCTGGATGCAATTTATTTCTTTTTCTTGCCTAATTACTCTAGCTATGACTTTCAATATTATGTTGAGAAGAATGGTGAAAGTGGGTTTTCTTGCTTCATCTCTCTATGCTGGATTTTGGATAACTTCCTCAAATGTATCTTTAGCTTTTCTGTTTATTTCTTCCACTGTGTTTATTATACTGCTTTATTCTCTGTTGAATTTTTAATTAATATTTAGTTAATTTTTAGTTTTCTCAAGAGAGGCTTATTTTTTTCAGTTGAGATTAGGGACAAAGAGTCAAGCTTCCTTTGTCACAAATGGTTTTCTTGTGTCAAGATAGAGATTTGTTTTAAGTTTTAGACCACATTTATTCTGAAGATGTGGTCTTTTGTTAAAACCAATGTTTTTTATGCATTGGTTTGGAGTCCTGATTTCTGGCTCTTTTAAACCAAAAGTCTCATTGCCTGTCTCTGGAGGATCATTCATATATTTTCTCCCAATTAAAAAAACCTTATTGCATTAAAGTCCCAGCACCAGTTCATACTTATTATTCTGCTTTTGACTCCCTCTTTATGATTGTCCTTTAGTGTTTTTCTTGCTTCCTCAAGAATTCAAATGTTCATTTAAAATAATTTTTTTTCTAGTTTATGCCTCATTTATGGCTATTGTAACGAGTAGGGTTTACATTTGATATAGTCTGTATATTGTCATTCAAAACAGGGAAAAGAAAGGGAAAGGAATCAGTATTTATTGAACACTGCCTTGTGCATAGCACTTTACTGGAACTGTCACATCACTTCCTTAAATTCTTACAAGGAAAATGAGGATAGAAGATACCATTAATATATGATGAAGTCTGTCTTTTTAGAGAGATTATTCTAGAGGCTATTTGAAGAACACTTTGGGGACTCCCTCGATGTTCTTCAGTGATTAATTTCTCTAGAGTAAGAGGAAGATTAAAAGTGTTTGTTTTATTGTAATTCAAAGCAACATGGTAATTTGCATACCCTGAAAGACTGAAAATTGAACAAATTTTTATTACATTGAAGGGATGCTATTAAATGACGAAGTGAAATTTGATATGTCAGATTTACCGTAGGTTATACAGTGGTTATACAGTCTACGTAGGGAAAGAAAAGTAATGATGAGTGCGCCTCACTTATAAGGCAGCCCTGAGATCAAGATTCCAAGCCCCTAATGGTTTCTCCTGGAGCAAAACAGTCTGGAAACATACGCAATTTCAACTCATGTAGGTAATTGTTATATCACTTTTTAAAATAGTTTATTTCCATTATATACCTACAATTTTAATACTCTGAGGGGGGGAAAAATGAAAAACAGCTGATATCTCATTCACCAGTTCCTCTCTCTGCTTTGATCTGTGACCACTGTGTATGTTTCCTGCTGCTCAACTCTTCTGTTCTTTGACCTATTTAGATCATCTCTGTTTTGGCCACCTTTTATGGAAGGTCTTTATTGAGTCTTTTCACCCTCACCTCCTAATATCTGCCAACCTTTAACCTTGTTAGTGCGGTACAGGTTCAGCATCTCCAGAAGCCAGTTGATATGGGCACATTTTTCTACTATAGCCTCTGAACTTTTAAATGAGGGCAGGCCCTCTCTCCTCACACGTGTTGCTGCATGAGTTATCTTGAAAATCTGAAGTCTGCAGCTGTTAGCTCAAGGACAATCCAGAGGAAATGTCATTTCCTCCTAAACTTCTAAAGAAATTTCTTTGTGCTCAGTTCAGGCAGAAGGAAGGAGTAAGATGAAGGCACTGTAATAAACTGACCCCCTAAATCCAAATCTTTCAAGTCCAAAAAACCTTTTTTACTTTCTCCTTAAGGAAGCAAATAGCTGCAGGAAGGACATACTCTCAAAGTATGTCAGGGTTTTGCTTAGCAGAATAAATGTGCATCTATTTTAAAATAGGATCACTAAAAGACATGCAACTTGAGGAAAGAAAGAGACCTGAAGTCAAATTTTTCATCCTTTTAAGAATCCTTCACAATTTTTCTTCCTTGTACTTCAGAAAGAGAAAGATTAAAAGCACGAACAAATCATAAAAACACACACACACATCAGAAAGGGCGTATTTTCCATTTCCTCTGGCAAACCAAGATATATCTAGGAAGTTTAATGACTGCATACAAACAGTATTTTCTGTGTATGAATCACCTTTCATTGAGGACATTCTCTAACACTTTACATGCAAAGAATCCCATTAAATCCAAAACAAGCTCCATTATCACTGGGGACAAATTCCACTAAAATGTTTTCAAGGGATTTAAATTATGAAGAACAAGGCCATACTCTTATTTTGCAATATGACAACCATTACGCTCCAATCCTTTTTTTGGTATATTTTCTCATGCAAAAGAAAATGCATAACATGCTATAATTGGTTTGAAATCTTGTTACTTACAGACTATAATAGACAATGCTCATGTCAGGTAAAGGATTAGAGACAGGGAAGGAAGGAATAGAGATGGTAGGTGTCAGACTCAGGGAAAAGAATCAAACTAGTTGTTCATAGTTATCAACTGCTAAATGTCCTGTTGGGAGAAACAAGACACTCCATACCATTCATTCAGTTTCTTGTCTAGCTGGGGGAGAAGAACAATGAGAAAACCATCATGAAGGGTTGGTTATTAACTATAGCTAAGAGGAAACTGCACATGGAGCAACAGACTGGTTCCCAATAGGAAAAGGAGTACGTTAAGGCTGTATATTGTCACCCTGCTTATTTAACTTATACGCAGAGTACATCATGAGAAATGCTGGGCTAGAAGAAGCACAAGCTGGAATCAAGATTGCTGAGAGAAATATCAATAACCTCAGATACGCAGATGACACCACCCTTATGGCAGAAAGTGAAGAGCAACTAAAACTCCTCTTGATGAGAGTGAAAGAGGAAAGTGAAAAAGTTGGCTTAAAGCTCAACATTCAGAAAACAAAGATCATGGCATCTGGTCCCGTCATTTCATGAGAAATAGATGGGGAAACAGTGGAAACAGTGTCAGACATATTTTTGTGGGCTCCAAAATCACTGCAGATGGTGATTGCAGCCATGAAATTAAAAGACGCTTACTCCTTGGAAGAAAAGTTATGACCAACCTAGATAGCATATTCAAAAACAGAGACATTACTTTGCCGACTAAGGTCCGTCTAGTCAAGGCTATGGTTTTTCCAGTAGTCATTTATGGATGTGAGAGTTGGACTGTGAAGAAAGCTCAGCACTGAAGAACTGATGCTTTTGAACTGTGATGTTGGAGAAGACTTTTGAGAATCCCTTGGACTACAAGGAGATCCAACCAGTCCATTCTAAAGGAGATCAGCCCTGGGTGTTCCTTGGAAGGAATGACGCTAAAGCTGAAACTCCAGTACTTTGGCCACCTCATGCGAAGAGTTGACTTATTGGAAAAGACTCTGATGCTGGGAGGGATTGGGGGCAGGAGGAAAAGGGGACAACAGAGGATGAGATGGCTGGATGGCATCACCGACTCGATGGACGTGAGTTTGAGTGAACTCTGGGAGATGGTGATGGACAGGGAGGCCTGGCGAGCTGCAATTCATGGGGTCGCAGAGTTGGTCACGACTGAGCGACTGAACTGAACTGAACTGAACTAAAGAGGAAACTGCAGAAATAGAGGAAACTGCAGCATTTGCTGTGGACTTTAAGGAAGTCTTAATAAGACTTGGACTGCATGTTTAAATATGGCCTGTAGTTAAGCTGCTGAAGGATAAAAGGGTGGTTGTGAGGTTTTTGTGTGTGTAGGGCAGTGAGGAGGCACGCAGGATAAAACCTCAGTGAAGACCCAATTTAATGTAAGCATGATGGTATAGAATATTCTCCTGTATCTCTCAGAACATCTTAGTGAAGAAACCTTTACAGAGACTTTCCTTGATTCCACATGCAGAATTCACCATTTCCCTAGGGTTCCATTTACAGTCCTTATAATGAGGTTTAATATAAGTAATTATTTTAAGCAAGTAAATATAGCTTTTTTTTTTTTCTTCAAAGAGGTCTCCCCATGCCGTCTCAACTTAGTAGCTCAATAAAGCTGGGCTGCTGCTGCTGCTAAGTCGCATCAGTCCTGTCCTACTCTGTGCGACCCCATAGACAGCAGCCCACCAGCCTCCCCCGTCCCTGGGATTCTCCAGGCAAGAACGCTGGAGTGGGTTGCCATTTCCTTCTCCAATGCATGAAAGTGAAAAGTGAAAGGGAAGTTGCTTAGTCGTGTCTGACTCAGCGACCCCATGGACTGCAGCCTACCAGGCTCCTTCATGCATGGGAATTTCCAGGCAAGAGTACTGGAGTGGGGTGCCATTGCCTTCTCCGATAAAGCTGGGCACCATACTCTAAATCCCAGGTGTATCACATATTACCTAGAACAAGCTCAGTGTTGACTGGATATGTGTTAAATGGAGGGAGGAAAAGGAGAAGAAGAGCGAGAAGAAAGAGAAAGGGAAAGAAAGCTTGCTGAGTACTAGACAATCATTACTTTAGGGAAAATGCTTGGTAGGTTTTTCGGTGGCTATAACAAAGAATATCTTCCATTGAATAAAATGACTTTAGACAAATAGCCTTCTCTTAAACTAAGCAAAATTAAGTCAAATGGAAACATGATTGGTTAAGATGAACACACTTCTGGGTGGTTATTTCTTTTCCCATTTTCAGCTAGAATATTTTGGCATCAGAGGCATATGGCTTTTGTTACATTATCTCCTCGAAAGCAGTTACCATGCCTATCATGTTTATGGTGTCTCTTTTGGTTAGGATTGTCTTGGCTCATTTTTATACTCAATAAATAACTGTTAATGTCATAAAAATTTATGAAGTTTTTAAAAATTTCATTATTTTTTTTGGTGTGGAGAACATTTGTGAAACATATTATAATAACCCAAATGATGATGTGTAATTACCATTATTAGACAGTGCTTTAACTAGGTATTCTAATGGTAATTGCATTGAAAGGATGACCTTTTTCAAATCAACTCATGTTAAAACTGACGTTGTAATGAATACATGTATATGTATGGCTGAGTCTCTTTTCTCTTCACCTGAAACTATCACAACATTGTTAATCGGCTATATCCCAATACAAAATAATAAGTTAAAAAATAAACAAAACTAATAGTGTATATCAGTGAACTGCTGAAATTTTTCAAAAGCTTGGAACTATTGCAGAATAATTTGTCACTCACCAATTAAAATTAACATATATTTTTATCAGCTCATATCGTTAACAAATGCTTCATACCTGATAGGCTTTGAAAGGAGTAGGGAGTGAGAGACAGTAGACACCACAACATTGACAAAGTGGTGTTTCCTTCTTTTCTTTTTACTAATCATCCAATAGAGAAGGAAATGGCACCCCACTCTGGTGTTCTTGCCTGGAGAATCCTATGGACAGAGGAGCCTAGTGTGCTGCAGTCCATGGGGTCGCTCAGAGTCTGATACGACTGAGCGATTTCACTTTGCCTTTTCACTTTCATGCATTGGAGAAGGAAATGGCAACCCACTCTAGTGTTCTTGCCTGGAGAACCCCAGCAAAGGGGAAGCCTAGTGCCCTCCCATTGTCTGGGGTCACACAGAGTTGGACACGACTGAAGTGACTTAGCAGCAGCAGCAGCAACCATCCAATTAATTCCCTTAAAGACTGTTTTTAGGACTTTCCTGCTTTATGCCAAATAAGTCTCCTCCAGTAAAGACCATTCAAAAGCCCTGGAAAAAAGGAAAAAAAAAAAGAGCCTGCATTATGATAGACTCTGATAGGTTCTCTCAGTTCTTACTTAAAAGTCAAGGAAGCAGGTAGATTTTGAAGAACAAAAGTGTCAAACTGAACACTGTCTTTTTGCAGTAAAAGAGAAAGGTCAAAGGGAAAAAAAGCTTAAATTAAAATTTAAATCTAGGGCTTAAGGATATAAATGTGACTCTAACCTTTCACATAATAAGCACAGTGTTGTAAGATGAGGTATTCTTTTATGACCCCCTCTTTCATCATCACTTCTTCAGGGAAAATGTCATATACAATATATAGATATTAACTCTTTGACATAGGTTGGAAGAGCTCTAGGAAAATAACCAATATGGAAATTAAGTCCTTAAATAACATCTTGATTTACAACATGAAGGTACTTTATTGGGTGAGATTATCTGTAACTAGAAGTTCAGTAACATTAGCAGAGGTGGTTTGTGAAGCCACAGAAAGACTGAAAACTAGCTGTTGCCTCTTTCTGGTGATCTGTATTCTTTTGTTGAAGTCAGTCAACCTTAACTCTCTGAGTATATTCTTACTTGTTTTTATCTCTGATCAAATTATTTTTAGAAATATGATTGTGGTGTTGTTCTGTCACTAAGTCATGTCCAACTTTTTGCAACCCCACAGACTGTAGCAAGCTAGGCACCACAGTGTTCTCTAGGCAAGAATACTGGAGAGGGTTGCTATTTCCTTCTCCAGGAGATCTTCTCTTATCAGGAATCAAACCCGTGTCTCCTGCATTGGCAGGTAGATTCTTTACCACTGAGCCATTAGGGAAGCATGATTGTAGGTACACTGAACTTAATTCTTATGCTTAAGTTGCCCTGTTTTCTTCATTCAACTTTGATGCTGTGTTTTTTGTTTATTCATCTTTGTATTGTGAGTATAAAATCAAAACTCAAGTTGCAACTTTCCTCTAGCATCATATATGAGGACAGGGTAATATATATTTTCCCTAGGTAAACTGTGAAGTCCTGATAGTTGGGTAGTCTCTCCAGTGTAACAAACTGTCAGTAAATCCCTGCCCTGTGTTGTACTAATAACCCACTTACCACTTTGTCATGATTTTCAATTTGATCTCAGTAAGTTTCACATATGAACTTTCCTTAGACAATTTCATCTTAACAGCTTTATGTTACTTGATCATAATTTACATCTTGGGCATGTCATTGCTAGAAATGCTTCAAGCAGCATATAAATACCCCCAACACATTAATATAATTTGAAGCAGTGGAAATCCTGAGGAAAAAATGCGTATCTACAAGACAAAACCATATTTACCTGTTTTATACTTTATTATTGGTTATAAATTATATAGTAGTAAAACTTGTAACTTTAAATAAATTTGACAAAGATATTTAACAACCATCATGCATCAGGCTAGCTAATAAGCACTGAGGATTGAGATCTCAGAGACCATAAGAGAGAAATCGCTCTTCATGAAGTAACAGGACCCTGGAGAGAAAAAGGCATGACTACACAACTCTAAAACCATGGGGTTACAATAAAATCACAAGTACAACACTTTGAGAATTTGGAAAATGGAAGACTACTTACAGCTTTTATGCTATGGAGGAGTGAGGAGGCAATAAGGAAATAACTTCATTTTTCATTTATTCTGAGTGTGATGACAATGATTGTTTCTTTCTGTGAAAACAATGAACGTATCAAAACACACAAAATAAATTTATGAATAGTGGCCTGTTATTTGGAGACAAGTTGCATGTTATAAGGAATCTAGAAAAAAAAAAAAGCTTGAGATATTTACCAGTGATTTATTAAATATCTATGACATATCAGGCCCTAAGTTAGGTCAAGTACTAATACCAGGAAAGATACACTGAAAGTAGAATTAGATTTCATTTTCAGAAGGAGTTGTAACAAATCTGTGGCTGTATTTAATCTATCAAAATAAGTACACGGATTTTCTGATTAAAGGACTTCCCTGGTGGTCCAGTGGTTAAGACTCTGCACTTCCAGTGCAGGGCTATGGGTTCAATCCCTGGTTGGGGAACTAAGATTTGACACGCTACACAGCATAGCCAAAAAACTAAATCAAATAAACATTAAAAAAAAAAAAAGCAATTTCCTATTGAATTATTATCTATCCATAATTTAAAATAATTCAGGGATTGTTCATGTTCTATAAATAATACAGTCCATTACTTTCTGAAATAAATGCTCTATTGGACTCAAAGAACCTTAAGCAGTGGCCAGCACAAACTCTAGTGCACAGAAAGTGCCCAGTAAGTACTTATGAGTGATTAGAATCTTTTCAAAAACATTGATTAAAAATAATTGATAATTTTATTCCTTTAAACTTCAGTAAGTTATTTAATAAATTTAGCATGATAGAAATTCATACATCCATGGTGTAAGACAGAACTCTTACATACATAGTGTAAGAACAGTGTGTTGGAAGTAGCTTTTCCTGGCTCTTGAGAGCTAACTACTCACATTTTCAGGAATTTTTTGAGTAATTCTTTGACATGATAGTATCTTGAAATCAGTCACAATGGGAGTGTTACACTACAATATTCAGCAAATGTTACAAATGTTAAACATTTATCAGCTTCTAATAGTGTATCTTTGAGCACTGTGCACGTCCTAGCTGTTCCCTGTACTTTCTAGATCTTTTATCTAAACTCAAGACCCTGGGAAAATTCTTTTTCTGGTCAAAGTTTATTTAGGAAGCCATTGTTCATAGATTTTGAAATAGCAAGTCAATGTCTGTCTATGTTATTCCTTGAGTTTTATATGTTGATTCTGAAATGGATGAAGCACAAGTCCTATTCCTAGGACTGTAAATTGGCTCCCAAACTGTGTTTTCTATCCATGGATCCATATCATGGTATCAAGCCATGTACATTCTCCATAAGACTATGGAGAGCCTTGCTCTTGCTTACCCTTATGGTGATCCAGAAGTTTGACCCAAAAATGTAGCTCTGTGACAGATCCTGTTTGTTAGGATCTCTGCATCATCTATTCTTTGATTCTTAGCCAGCCTCTGGGATAACAATCAGGCTTTCCAGGTGATATTAGTGGTAAAGAACCCGCCTGCCAATGCAGAAGACGTTAAGAGACACATGTTCGATATCTGGGTCGGGAAGGTCCCCTGGAGGAGATAATGGCAACTCACTCCAGTATTCTTGCCTGGAGAATCCCATGGACAGAGGAGCCTGGCCAGCTACAGTCCATAGGATCACAAAGGATTGGACACGACTAAAGCAGCTTAGCATGGAATAATGATCATTGACTCATTCTGATCTCCCTGACACCAGTCTCCCTTTGCCTGGCCCATTCTTACCAACAGTTAACCAGATGATGCCACGATGGTCTGTTTTGCTGCACTTATGTTGTATTTCTGTGGTTTCCCCATCTTGACTCTGCCCGCTCCACAGACACTGTAACACATCCCACTGACCTCCCTCACTGCCAGGAAAGCTTGCCTGTAGCCAAATCCAGAATTGAACACTTTGATTTGTTTTACCTTTGTTGACACGCATTAATGGTAATATGACCAATTTGGTCATATCAGAGTCATTAATTCCTATAGATCATGCATGATTAATGGGCAAGATGGCAGCCATATGTAAATAGCTCCTGGGCAGTCTGCCACATGCAGATATTATCCGATTATATTTGTATTTAATGCTTAAGCAGCAAGCGTTTTATCTGAGAAGAAATGTTAAAAGTTACTCCCTCATTCAAGACATTTCAAATCTCATTTTTTACTGAGGTACTAAATATTGTGCAAAGAATTATCTGACTCATTGTACTAAGATCTGACAACTATTCATACAATAGAACAATAAATTATCTTTAATGGCAAAGAAATCGCATTAGCTAGAGCACTTGAAACTCTCTGTTTATTGATAATAGACACTAATCTAAAATGCAGTAATCTCTCCACTTACTTTCATTTTGATATACATTTGTTTGAGCGAGAGAAGTAGTGTTTCATCAAGCATGATAATGCTCCACTAGTTCTCCAGCTACAGAGTAAAGCTACAGCCATAAAATATTTTGCTTTTCCAAAAGAAACATGAACTATTCTTCTCCCCCAAATAATCTGTATGTGTACAGGCATACTACATAATTATTTAAAAATGTAGTTTTTTTTGTGCCAATTGATGCTAGGGAAATACCTCTCAAATTTTATCCTTGAAAAGACTTCATACAAAATGTGCTTATTGTAGCAAAGCTTTTTAGACATACTGCAAGTTACAAGGCCAATGAATCCCTCTCTAAACATACCTGTTTGGCTGTGAGGCAATATACGAGGGGCATGAACAAACACATATTGAACACTCATAAGATGTCAGGGACTGTGCCTGTTCCTTGTAATATAATGGGTCTCAAGCCCCAGGCTGGGGTTAACACTGTTCCGCTTATTGATTTTCAAAATTCCTTACATTTGTATTTTTTTAATACGTCCAACTAACATAGTAATTTTGTAAGTTTTGAATGACTGATATTAGGATTCTCATCTAAGAGCTACCAAAAACACAATAGAGAAAGGAATGAGTTGTGTATCACCCAATTCACTCTGAGCAGGCAAGGAGCTACCAGATTCTTGGAATCACAGTCCCTGCAATATATTTCCATATAGAGAAAACCTTTTCATTAAAATGTCCATTCATACATATTTATAAGCTCTATTTTATATGAAGATTCAATTAGAAGATGCAAATAAAGGGACTTAGATACAGCTTCTTTCTTCAAGGAGCACATAGTCTAAGAAGATTAAAACATGTAAATAGATATCAAATAATTACACTTGAAATGTACTAAATTGGGATATGGGTGTCAGGGATGGTTTCTAAGAATGATACCAGTCTAGACATTTGAGTGAGGAACTATTACTAGTCAAATTAATTGAGAGAAGTAGAGGAAATAGGGGAGAGTGAGGATATACTTAAGGGTACACTTAAATGCCTAGAGGTGAAGAGAGAAGAGCACATTTGGAGAACCACAGATACTTCAGATGCTGGAGGGGAGGCAAAGGGCAGTGAGGAGGCAGGAGCATGAGATAGGCTGGAAAGGTAAGCAGAGGCCATAAAGGGTATGAGTTTGTTTCACTTAGCTCCAAGAACAATGAGCACCATGAATTCAGTATAAGTGATGAGACAACCAGTTGGTTTAAATGTAAAAATTCAGATATACGCCAATAGTTTTCTCAAAAATGTTTAAGCTTCATCATCAGTATACTACTGTTAAATGACATTTCAGCAAAATGTGGTCATATTATGAAAGAGTCCAAATATGACCTTCATTTATAACTTGTATTTTATATGACTTGTTGAAAGGCTTTGAACAACAAATTACCTACATAATCTCTCCCAACACCTGGTCATTCTAGTCTACTATGTGGAAAGAATTGCTTAATCAGATTAATTTAATGCACTAGGCACTTACTGTTTTGACCACTACAATCATAATTTAAATTTAAAAAAAAACTAAAATATTGATGATCCTAGAAGAGATATTTTACCAAAGCTAGATGACATGTTTATAGCACATAAGTTAACAAATAAAAAACCCACCAGAGTTCAGTAGAGGAGAAGAAATAATTGTTTATCATTTTCTAAGCTGGGTGGTGAGTTCTAGGGAATTCATTATACAACTCCCTCTAATTTGATGAAAAATTAATAAAATTAGTCTTTTGTTTAGCATTGGCTTCTTCAAGATTGAGATTATCAACAAGAGTATGACTTCTGAGCTAGACAGGGAAAAGTCTTACCACTTTGAAACATTAAGAGTTCTTCTGACTCTGCTTTTATAATTAAGAACCTAGCTTATACATCCATTTTCCCCAACCAGTATATAACAATAATGTGATCTCAATAAATATTGCAACAAGATTTTTTTTCCTGGAGGTAGAAAATTAGGTTCTAAAGTCAATACAAAAAATAAATATCTGAGAAGATAAAAAAAAAAAAAACAAACAAACTGAAAAATGATAAAAATAGGGCAAGGAAATTAATAATGATTATTAAAACAGATTATAGAACATGTATAACTTAACAAGTTTCTACTAGTACATAACTGAATAGACCAATACAAGATCCTAAAGAGCATGAACTAGCTTGATCTCTTTAAGATGTCAATGTCACAAATGAGAAAACATAAACAAAGAAAGAGTGTTATTGTTCTAGAGACAGCTGCTTCCTTCGAGGAGCTTAAATAGATATGAAAACAAAACATAATATGTGATTTTGATTGGCTTCTAAATTTTTATAAAAGGGCATTTTGGGGATAATTGGGTAAATCCGAATAGGGACTGAACGTTATGCTATTATGATATAAGTGCTAAATACCTTGTCTTTTATGAGGGTATTACAGTTATGGAAAGAATACTGTAGGTCTGAGAAGATCAGGCTGAATAATTCAGGGATGAAATTTCACTTTTCTGCCACTTAAAAAGTCTAAAATGTGGGGTCCTGCTGCCTAAAGAACTCCAGGTTTTGCCAAAGTTCAGTGACCATAGCTGCTTAGTTAACCAGACTTGGCTCTTGCAGATTCAGGCATGGGGAAGTTTATTAGCAATCACCACATCTCTTATTTCTCCATAGACACTTTAGTTTCTGAAAAAGCAGCAAAGCAGTCAAATGAAAGACTAACGGGTCTTGTGAGTAAAAGTTCACCTTGATCACAGTAAGAAATGCTCTCTGCTAATGGGAAAGCGTGGTAGACTGCCAGCTCCAAGCCTGTTTGGGCTCAGTGTGCATATGCCCTCTTCCATGAGATCCTGGAAGCAGAGAGCTCCTAGCTGACAAAACCTGTGGAGGAGAATGGATCCGGCCCAGAGGTGAGAAGATGACAATCCTTTCCTGTCTCAAGGATGCTCCAAAGGGTCTGGATCCTGATGGAATAAAGTTGTAAATAAAAGACAGACCTATATTATGGGTGCCCCTGATGCCGCATTTGTTTATGTAGCTTATCTGTTGAGAATTTGTCCAAAGAATACTAATGCTGAGAGGTATGGAAGCAAAAGCTGACAGTCTCTCCACTTCCAATATTACTAGACACTTGACATTATGCATAGTGAGGGAAAAAAGCATTTTATACCTGAATATGAATGAAAAATAACAGGGTCATTTTCTCAAGTTCTGGTTCTGAAATGAAATCTTGAGCATCTACTTTAACTTGAACTTCTTAGCAAAAGCAATTTTGTCCCTGATTTTTTACTATAGTGATGTCTGAGGATGGGACATGACCTTTCCGAATATGATAATCATGTGAGCTTTTTTTCACTCTAAACACCATCATGTACACTGGGTAAACCTTGCAAATTTGTGTGTTTTCCTGACTCTCTTGCATTTTTGCAAGTAAACTTTTCCCTCACTTTTATAATTATTTTGTCTCTGAACTTCCCTTTGAATGAGGTAGGAGCTGCATTTCCCCAAGGCAGGTCACATTCTAAATTCTAATGAAGCTGGTGTTAGCAATGAATTTAAGATGGTGGCAGCCACCACAATAACTCAGACAAGGGGAGAGTGTTTACGAAAGATAGGCAAAGTTAGGAAAGTTCCAGACCAGGAGGAATTCACATAGACCAACAGCACTAATAGCGGGAAGACTTCAACAATAGCTCTATTCCAATAATGATGGGCAGCAGAGGAGGTAGGGATTGTGGTGTCTGAATCCTAGAGGGCTCCAAAGCCAGTTCAACTCACTGTAACAGCATATTCACTGGAATATTTATTGGAAGGACTGATGCTGAAGCTGAAGCTTCAAGACTTTGGCCAACTGATGTGGAGAGTCAATTCACTGGAAAAGACCCTTTATGCTGGGAAAAATTGAGGGTAGGAGGAGAAGGGGATGACAGAGGATGAGATGGTTGGATGGCATCATCGACTCAATGGACATGAGTTTGAGCAAACTCCAGGAGACAGTGAAGGACAGGGAAGCCTGGTGTGTTGCAGTCCATGGGACTGCAAAGAGTCAGACATGACTGAACACCTGGACAACAACAACAACATTAGAAGATATCTTAATTGTTTACAGGTCACAAAGGCCAGAAGCTATGCAGCTAGATGTTTTACAGGGGGCAGGGCAGCAGAAGGGAAGAAGAAGTTTTCCTCGAAAGAGGATGCAAGATGGCAGCAGGGCGACAGTGATAAGACCTGCTCCCTATGTTAATTTCTAGTTTCAACAGTCTACAGATGCTAGTTAAAAATAGTAAGGCTGATTTATATGAATGTACAAGTAATGAAAAGAAAGAAAGAAAGTGAAAGTGAAGTGGCTCAGTCATGTCTGACTCTTTGTGACACCATGGACTGTAGCCTGCCAGACTTCTCCATCCATGAGAGTCTCCAGGTAAGAATACTGGAGTGGATTGCCATTTCCTCCTCCAGAGGAGCTTCCCAACCCAGGGATCAAACCAGGATCTCCTACACTGCAGGCAGACTAGAGTTTGAGCCACGAGGGATAGCCCACAACAATGGAGTGCAGTGGGGAATGAACTAGTCACTTGCCTTATCATGGGTCTTGGTCTGCCTAGAGAAAGAGATAACTTTTTCTAGTTTCACAAAGGTGTCATTTGGGTTTTGCAAAAGAGTGTTTTAAGAGTGGAATTAAACAAGATGGAGTTAGGTCAGAACCGGACATAGACACAGAAGCAGTCAGTAAAAGTTTGCCACTGGGGCTAGGTGGACTGTGTCAGGATTCATATAGTTGCATAGCACCTGCATTCAGAAGGGTCTTGCACTTCCAAACAATGCTGGGCTGCCACCGTGTTGAAATTCTTAATAATCTTATCTTCTGATCTTGTATTTTGTAAATGAAGCATAACAATGGAGCATGCATATGAGCAAAGGTGCTATATGCAAAATGCATGTTTTTGCCCCACTTGCATATATGGACATGCTGCCATGTAAGCACAAAATTCTAGTGGATGTATGACTTGTGGTTGCCCAGTAAGGCTCAAGAGTACAAATAACTCTATGCTGAGTAAGCAGAGACCCTGACAGTATTTAGAGGCCAAGCATGTCATGTGAATCCGATCTTGCTTTAAACACAGAAGGAAGGCAATAGTGTTCTAAGTAACACCAGTGACCAATGCGTCTTATCATATCCTTTTTAATCATATTAGTTGCCTATGTTAGTCAACCACTCCTGTTGAAAAAGATGACATAGAAGGAAAGAAAAAAGGACAACCCATAGATCCTTTTCCTTTTAGTTTTTCTTTACTCTTCAGTAAGTAGAAGACAATGTTAGTAAAATATGCATGCAGCAAAAAGTAAAATAAAAGACAACTGAGTTAGTTTTGTAAAGAATTTCCACTGTTTTTGATGAGAATGAAATACATATGTATATGTGACCTAAGAGATATGAGTTGTGATTTTGACATTTCTATTTATGAGATAAACACTTATATTTGCATTTAAAACTGTCATTGCACAATATGAACAGTAAAATTCATGCTAATAATTTAAATGTTTAATTTGTCTTTAATTAGAACACAATTAAATGACCAATAAAAAGTATCTTGACATATTGACAGGAGAGGAAAAAAGCTTATATTTTAGTTTATCTTCAGTGGCACTTCCCCCTCCCCCAGCTTTTTGAACACAGAATTACACATTTTCCTTTTACCCTGACTCTACCTAATGCAATGAAGAAATCAGAGTAGAGATTTCCATACTTTGAGGAAAATGGATCTGGCCCAGAGATAAGAATTCCCTCTAGAGAACTGAGAATTCAGAAGATTTTAGAAAGTGGGACATAAACCCATGAGAGATATAATAGTGACTTTGCCTTCAGAACAGAGAAAAACAAGATTAAACAGATAGGAACCAATCCTTTAAAATATAAATCATAATTGCGAGGGGGAAAAACAGATATGAGCTTTAGCATTCCTGCCCCAAAACCAACATCAAAACAAAGCGAAACTCAGAAAAACAAAATAGCATTAATGATCAAAAAACTTAAGAAAATTAATCTGAAACTAGCAAACTTGGGCCACATAGATTTATAGACAACAAATCATTTACTAAAATTTTACATGTACAATTAAAACTACTCTTAATCATAGGTAAGTTGTTTATGAAAAAGATGTAAATAATTTTGGACCATAAGAATATAACTCAATGAGCTCTAGAAGCAGACTTGCTATTTTCTCTTCTTTTTTTTTTTAATTAAGAGCTACACAACTGTAGATTGATGAACATTTACTATAATCAGTGACCTTAAATAAGTGGAAAGGGTGAACCAGCTCTGCAGCAAATTATATAAAATGAGCTACAGCCAACCCTGACTAATGTCATAGCCACAGGGATGCATGGGTGGAAATGTCTAGCCTGTAAACAAAACCTTCCCTCTCCAACAGACTAAGACAAGCTGTAGGGAAATCAAACAAATTCAGACTATTGCTGGGGGAAAATACAAAGCTGCCAGTATTTTCATGAGAGTGTCACATATTGCAAGTGCAGAGGCCTGGCAATGAGTTTATTGCTCTTGTTTGGTGGGTTGGCCAAAGATTCCTTAAGATCAGGGTGATACTATTTTATAGGGCTTGGAGTCAGAAAGGCTTCAATTTAAATAACAGTTCTGCTCATGTGGCTCAAGTGGTAAAGAATCCTCCTGCCAATGCAGGAGACACAGGAGACTCAGTATTGTTCTCTGAGTCAGGAAGATCCCCTGGAGGAAGTAATGGCAACTTGCTCTAGTAGTCTTGGCGCGATAATCCCATGGACAGAGAAGCTTTGTGGGCTGTAGTCACAGGGTCACAAAGAGTCGGACACTATTGAGCATGCAAACGTGTCTGCCACGTATCAGCTATGTGAATTACAGCGATTTAATCTCTACAGACCGTAGCTTCTATAATGTTGAGATAAAGACTACTTATCTTCCAGAGTTGACTTGAACTTTATACGAATTAAGTATGAAGGGTTTAGTCTAATGGGTAACATAGAATAAGTAATCACTATTATAATATGTTGAATATCAATTAAATAATACTCAATTGTTATCATACTCACATTATTATATTTCCATACTCAATAAATAGTTGTTATTATTGCTGTAAGATTAATGTACAGCTAATCAGCACTATAAGATATAAGCCACATAGATATTAGTTACAAATCTAGAAAATTATCTCCTCCCACATAGTTAAGGGCAGTGAGATTACACACTAAAAATCTTTTTTCTTGGTTTCAGGAAAATGACCCAAAGGTCAACATGTTGTGTGAATCAGTTTAATGTCAAAGCACTTTTCAGCAAGACAAGTTGCTGAGAGATGACCCCTTCAAATGTATGCCAAAAGAAGAGCAAGCTTTGA
The DNA here is from genome assembly GCF_001704415.2 of Capra hircus. Classification (NCBI taxonomy): domain Eukaryota; kingdom Metazoa; phylum Chordata; class Mammalia; order Artiodactyla; family Bovidae; genus Capra; species Capra hircus. The sequence goes on from NC_030809.1 coordinate 78,934,654, forward strand.
TTGACAGAAAGGGGAAAAGAATGAAGAAATGAGAGATTTAATCCACAGAGAGCTAAATCCCCAAAGAAGATGTAGTGCACCCCATGGAACCTGAGGGGTTGTTTGAGGGACCTGGGAGCCTTTAACAAGACTGTGCTGGTGGAAGGGTGGAAAATGTACAAATTGAGAAAGTAGAAAGATTTTTAAGTTTTTAGTTCAGTTCAGTTCAGTCACTCAGTCGTGTCCTACTCTTTGAAGTGAAGTGAAGTCACTCAGTCGTATCTGACTGTTTGTGACCCCATGGACTGTAGCCCACCAGGCTCCTCTGTCCATGGGATTTTCCAGGCAATAGTACTGGAGTGGATTGCCATTTCCTTCTCCAGGGGATCTTCCCAACCCAGGGATGGAACCCGGGTCTCCTGCATTGTGGACAGGCGCTTTACCATCTGAGCCACCAGGGAAGTCCTTACTGAGAGTAAATTTATAGCAACAGACAGATTTGGCCATAGTTTTCCAAATCTTGTTCCCAAATGTTCTGTGGAATTGTTGTTCCAAATATAAGGCAGTGGTAGCTAATGAACAGGGTTCTCTCTTCTCTAGAATCACTTCTTTGTAATCCTTAACTCCTTTAGCAGTCTTGTGGCACATGGCCTCTACCACCACAGAATCACTCGTCTGTCAGTTGTGCGATATTAGCACACACACAGACAAGGACATGGTTTTAATCTTCTTGACTCTAAATTATAACACCACAGCTCAAAAGCATTAATTCTTCAGTGCTCAGCTTTCTTTATGGTCCAAGTCTCACATCCATACATGACTACTGGAAAAACCATAGCTTTGACTAGACAGACCTTTGTTGGCAAAATAATGAATCTGCTTTTTAATATACTGTTTAGGTTGATCATAGCTTTTCTTCCAAGAAGCAATTGTCTTTTAATTTCATGGCTGCAGTCATCATCTGCAGTGATTTTGGAGCCTGCCAAAATAAAGTCTGTCACTGTTTCCACTGTTTCCCCACCTATTTGCCATGAAGGGACGGGACCAGATCCCATGAACTTCATTTTTTGAATATTTAGTTTTAAGCCAGTTTTTTCACTTTCTTCTTTCACTGTCCTTAAAAGGACAAAAAAAGCCTATTGGATTAGGGTTCCACTCTTATGACCTCATTTAATCTTAATGATCTCTTTAAAGTTTCTATCTTCAAATGTAATCACACTGGGTGTTAGGACCTCAATATATGGATTTTGGAGGATATAATTCAGTCCAAATATTAAGGTAACTTGTTTTTGCTTTTAGATCTTAGTGTCAAAATGCAGCTTTGATCAACTACAGAATGATGTAGTTCTGTTTACAATAACCATATCTATATTGCTTTTTTCTTTAGTTTTTAGTAAACATGAGTCTGCCCCTAGTTTCAGTGATCGCAAGCATGTGGGCCACTGAGCCTCAGGACATGTATTTAGTTAGTTCTCTGCCACTCCTTTTTCTTCCACCTTCCTCTTAATCAATTCTACCCAGTGATAACTATCTGTTTCTATTTATTTTCCCCGTTTCTGATTCTTGCTTCTTATTCATTTTTGCCAACATTTTATTATTCATGTTCTGATTGTTAGATGACTCAAATCTTTTCTGAGACAAGGCAAAAACACATAAAGAAAAAAAAAAAAAAGAGTAGTCAATACAGAGAACTTAATCATTTAAGACACACAGCCTAAGTCCATTATACACATACGAACTATGTACCTATGCCTGTAATTCAAGTTTACTATTTCCAGCCTTTTTCAGTTTTCACTTTCCTTTTGAATCCCCCTATTAAGTAGAAAGTTAAAAAGCTTTTGAGAGAATACATTTCCATTCATTACAGCAAGAACATGTTGGGAGACTTTTATATACAAGTATCAAAAGAATCACACTAGTGCTAACAAGAAAGAATTTCATTATAATGTCATTTTTCAGTACCTACAAGTTTTTTTCTAAAAGAACTGAAAATATTTTGAGGAGAAGGAACCAGAGTAAAAAGAGAGACCTCTAGCATTCTTTGCATACCTTATCCATATTTACCACTGTGCCTGAAAGGTTTCTAATTCCTGAAGGAAGTTTATCATGCCAAGATTTTAAGTCTCTGTCTCTTAACTTCATTAAATATCTTCCAAAGATATATAGGGCACTAAAGGAAAGAGAAAGAGAACACAGATAAAAATGTAGACCCTCCTAATGGAATTTAAAGCTAAATAATATGTACTTTCAGGTGCAATTAATATTTGCTCAGGGAAGAACCAGGAAATTAGGGCAGATGATCTCCAATAGGTGGGTGAAATGTGAGAGATGAAATATATCTTGAAAAGATGTGCATGGCTAATATTTGTTCTCAACTTCCCTGGATAAATTTATCCATTTATGAATATCTCAAAGAATATAACTTGCTTAAAGGGAGAAGCTTACTGACCAATTGATAATCTGTTATATTTTTATAAAAATAAAGTGTGCATAACAGATCCTTGAAAACAAATTGTAATTTTTCTGTCAAGAGGAAATGCACCATGAGACAGGGTGAGATAAAAGAAAATAGAAACACCCGTAACAGTTCTGTCTAGGTTACTGATGAATTTGAGGACATTTCTATTAGACTATTGTGGATTTTAACTACAGATTTTATCAACCACATAAATATATAGTCCTATTACTAGTAGAAGACATTATGTTGTTGTGAAAAAAGAACTAGGATAGGAAGTAGGAACAAGAGTTTGAGCCAACGTCCAACTTTTATTTGCTTGGTGACCTTGAGCATCTCATTTAATTTTTCAACACCCCGGGAATATTTTCCCTGTCTATCAGGCCCAACTGTTTAAAAATCAAAGGGGCAAAGGAGATATATAAAATCATTATAAATTCAAAAGGTATTGCTACAGTTGCTGCTGCTGCTAAGTTGCTTCAGTCGTGTCCGACTCTGTGCGACCCCTAGATGGCAGCCCACCAGGCTCCCCCATCCCTGGGATTCTCCAGGCAAGAACACTGGAGTGGGTTGCCATTTCCTTCTCCAATGCATGAGAGTGAAAAGTGAAAGTGAAGTCGCTCAGTCGTGTCCGACTCCTAGCGACCTCATGGACTGCAGCCCTACCAGGCTCCTCCGTCCATGGGATTTTCCAGGCAAGAGTACTGGAGTACTTTAACATCTTTATTATTAACATCATTATATATTATTTAACATTATTAAGCTCTTATTTTTCAAGTGTTCTACTGGCACACTTTACCCATATAAATATTTCTGTATTGATTTTAAGGATGCTACATATCCATCCATAAGATGTAAGAAACTAACAGCAAGGACTTTCATTATCAGAAAAAGTAAAAGGTCACTTTAAATGTTTTGATATGTTATAATCTAGAGTCAAGAAGAGTAAAACCATGTCCTTGTCTGTGTGTGTGCTAATATCGCACAACTGAGAGACGTGTGATTCTGTGGTGGTAGAGGCCATGAGCCAAAAGACTGCTAAAGGAGTTAAGAATTACAAAGAAGTGATTCTAGAGAAGAGAGAACCCTATTCGTTAGCTACCACTGCCTTATATTTGGAACAATTCCATAGAACATTTGGGAACAAGATTTGGAAAACTATGGCCAAATCTATCTGTTGCTATAAATAAAGTTTTATCGGAACATAATTGTGCTCATTCCCATGGGTATTTCTGTACTGCAGTAGCACAGTTGAGTAGTTGTAAAACAGACTGTATGGCCTAAAATATTTACTTTTGGCCCTTCACAAAAAGATTGTTGCCTCAGTTCTAGGTCACTGCCTAACTGATGTCACTGGAAACCTCCCAGGGGTCAAGCAAGAAGGAAGACTGGACTATGAGATTTATATTTGTTATCACAATTTGAGTTTTAAACTAGGTTGCTGATGTAATATGGTGCTTTTCAAATGTGAGTATGAAAATCAGCTGGGTAGCATAAGGAAAATACTTTTTTTTTTTTTTTTAAAGAAAGGAGTCCACTGCCTTAGAGTGTCTCTGAAAAATGTGAGAGATCTGATAAAAAGGCTTGATGTATCGATTATATAATTCAAGTGCCTGTTCCTCTGATCTGAGGGAATTGTGAACACTTGTGGCTCAGCTGGTAAAGAATCTGCCTGCAATGCGTGAGACCTGGGTTCATCCCTGGATTGGGAAGATCCCCTGGAGAAGGGAAAGGCTACCCACTCCAGTATTCTGGTCTGGAGAATTCTATGGTCAGTCCATGGGGTCACAAAGAGTCGGACATGACTGAGTGACTTTCACTTTCACCAAGAGAATCAGATCAGGGGTCTCTCAGTGTGCACATGTTCCATAACCCACAAAGAGTGTCTTCTTCTCTCCCAAGGGAATAAGAGAAGTTTTAACTATTCTCTCCTCTGCTTTTTATATAAATTGTGTGAAATTCTGTCCAGATTTTGTGGTCACTTTCAAATAAAAGGTACCAGAATATGCCACCCCAAAATATCCTTATATCAAAGAGGCATTTTTTTTTGGAGCAGCAATTCTACCACCTGACAATAACAAAAGAGTCAAATGCACAGCTCTCCTTCTCTTCCACTTTGTCAAGGCAGTTTTACTTCTGAGGTGTGAGGGGAATTTATGTGCATCATAGGTATTGTTGGCATGCCTTTCTGCCTTACCCTGATGGCATTCACTGATGTCTGATTTTCTTCCATTGTGTTTTCATCAGCTTAGGCTTATGCTACCAAGTCTGAGTCTGCGGTCTCGAAACTCAGCCGGTTTCTTGAGCCATTCCATCTAATTCCTTCTTATACCAGGCCCAGAACACTTGTTTCATCCGGCCTTTCTCAGCCCTTCTGCACCTCATAAAACTCCATGCTGTTTGCTCTTTCTGATGGTGCAATTAGCAACTTAAGGAGGCTTTCCTTGAAATCAACAAACTAGGGTTGTATGTAAGGCATGGCTTTTCCAAAACCTTTAGCATGCCCCAGTCTGATGAGAATGAGGCAAAAGCTTACTGCTCCCAGTTCACTTTAATCCCATCCATGGTTTCATCCTTCCCCTAAGATTCAATTAACATAGAGTCATGCTTTGTGGTTATTTCAGTGATGTCCACCCCACCCCCACCCCAGGGTTTTTGTCTTTATTTAAATATTTTCTATTTTGTTCATGATGAATTTTTTGCATTTTTATTTTTAAAAATTACATTAAAACATGAGTTATCTTGATTAATGATTTTTGGTGACCTCTTAAAATTTACACCCTAGGAGAGTGGCTTGCTCACCTCACTTTATTCCCAGCCATATTATCTCTTCCAGTTTTCTCTTTCCTCCCCACAGTCAATGATCTATTACCCCATTTGAATGGGAAAGTGGTCATTCAGTAGTGTCCTACTCTTTGAGACCCCATGGACTGTGGCCTACCAGGCTCCTCTGTCCATGGGATTTTTCAGGCAAGGGTTCTGGAGTGGGTTGCCATTTCCTTCTCCATGGGATCTTCCCAACCCAGGGATCAAACCCAGGTCTCCCGAATTGCAGGCAGATGCTTTACCATGTGAAGCACCAGGGAAGCCTGCCGGGGGCCAGCGTGAGGAACTCCATCCATGGCAAAGGTCATGAGGAAGGAGGCTTGGCATACGCAAAGGCGTGGTCAAGCCTCCGGAAACCCCCTGTTCCCGAGCATCTACCCCAAAACCAGAGTCTGTTTTATGCTCTCCCCCATAATGGTTTTTCTCGGAGAAGGAGTAAATGTGCAGCTCCAAGGCAATAAAAATTCCTGGGCGTGACAAGACTGTTTCAGCTTATGGACTCCTCTGAAAGTTATCTAGCCCGCCTGTATAAGTTCGTCTGGCCACATGTGATTGTTTATAGCCTCCCAACCTGAGAGGCACGAGATGTTTAAGACTTACTAAAGGCAAATTCTTTTGGGGAGTTAGAAATTATTAGTATAGTGGGTTGGTTAGGAATTATATTGGTGAAGGGTTTTTTATTTGTTGTGTCAATAATTGCTGCTAATTCCCTGCCCTGTGTGGGACAGGATGTTTTAGGTCAAACCTCTCTGCTGACAGACTAGCTTGTGTGACAGGATTATCCATACTCCTGCCACTATGCACATGATTGTTTACTACCTCTCAACCATAAACAGCACAGAGAGTTTTGGAGTATTTTGAGAATCTTAATTAGCATAGGGCTTTTCTCATTGCTGAGTCAATGATTGCCGCCAGGCCTCCATATCCTTAGGCACCTAGGAATATATGAATCAATGTATTTGGAATATAGAAAAGGAAATATATTAGTTTTTGATGTTAGCAATACTAGACTTTTTGAGTTAATGGATTTTCTCTTTTGTACTAGATCACTGTACTTTGTTATAAATCACTGTGTCCTTGCTATGTAAAAATGTAACTTTATCACTATCTTAAGACTAAATAGATCTTAAGGGGAACATTGGTGAAAGGATTTGCATTTGTTGGGCTGATGTTTGCTGCTAAATCTCCATGTCCCTTGCCCTTATAACGAATATAACTAACATATAGGAGAAATAAGTATTAACCTTTAAGCATATAGGAGAAATAAGTATTAACCTTTAAGATTAATCATGTTAACCTTGGGTTAAATAAATTCCTTTCTTGGTTGTAACTCACTACACCCTCACCCCATAGGAATGTAAATTTATTTGGAGGGTGGTGCCTGGTTTAAGAAAAAACACCCTTGGAAAAAATAAGTTTTTGGTTATCAGAAAGAAAGGATCATAAAATCCCTGAGACCTTTTTATGTGAAGCACCTGATTTTGATAAAGGTCAGGACTGCTGACCCCCGTGTGACTCTGTATTCATCCCTATGTGTAACAAAAGGTATATAAGCAAACCCAAAAATAAAGAAATCGGATAAGTTTCCGGAAAGACTGATTCCCCCATGTTGTTCTTTCTTGCTCCTCGTTTTTCTGGCTGAATTCCCATCTGGAGCATGGATGCTATTCCACGTAACCCAAGTTATTCAGCCTCTTTTCTCCACTAATCTTCCTACTTACACTATCCGTTTCTAATCTCTCTATATATCTGTGATTAAATATGTATTTTTCCAAGGACGCCAACTCCGTCCCCACCTTCGAATCACCCTGGATCCACCAGGGCTGGACCCCGGCAGAAGCCCTTGAATGGGAAACTAGCACTTAAATTTTCATGTATCATCTTTATGTACCCATGTTATTGATGATCTTACAGCTCTGTTCTTTTTGGATCTTGGATTTTTGACTCTTAAATGCCTTTTCTTCATTTAGAAGACAAGAAAGAAAAAGAAAAGCCCTAGCTCTGTGAATTCCATGTATTGGCTTTCATGATTCTTGTTTATGTCTGTGAGTTAAAAAAAAATGTAAATATTTGGCAACTCAGTTGAATTTTTTCATTATCTTTATTGTTATTATTACTATTATTGTTTTCCATTTATGTCAGTCTCTTCCTATATATACTGCATAAATAAAGCCATGATATTTTCACAGTGAATAAAAATATAGTCCATATCTGAAAATATTATCTTACTATAGTCAAAATAATAACCGAGATAAGGTTACACTAGGTAGAAAACTGAGTAATTGGGCAATATTTAGCTGCTACAATGATCAACAGAAAATAAAGTCTCTAAAAAAAAAAAGAGGATAAGGAAATAGTTAGTTGATTGCAAGTTCCTCTGAAGGCATAGACTATGTTTTATATATTTTGGCAGATAAGAGAGAGATAACATACATTTGGTAAATAAGTATAGCATCATGGTTGGCATTTTAATGATGTCACTGCTTATTTCCTACTTATAACATTCTGTGGAATCTCAAAAAATAGACCAGAATAAGAAATATAAATCATCAATATATATATTTTATCCATATTTTATTAAAAGACTTATTAAAAAATTTTAGGCTCCATTTTGGAAAAAAAAAAAACAAACAATAAAGTGGAATGAAAGTGGGAAGAAAGGGAGCAGAAGGCCACATAGAGAAAATAAACCTTTTGAATGGATTTAGAAAAGAGATAATAAACTGGACAGAAAGCATAAAAGTCCTGCTGGAGATGGAATGACTAAATGCCAATTTCAGAGGCAGGAAGAACCATAGACAGTCTGCAATAGAGTGTGGGAGGCCAAACAGTCCTCTGGGAGCTATGAGGTTAAGGAAATAACTGGGCAGGAGGCAGAGGGACAACTGACCTCTTGCTCATTGAAAGAAATCAGCATGAAGGAGGTTTGGAGAATGTCGTGAATTTCACACTATGTTCTTCAATAGCCAGTGGCTTATCTTTATGAGAGCCCTGAGACACACTTTCACTGATCATTTATCCAGACAGTTGAGTTTCTTTAATGAAATAACATTACTCCTTTGGGGAAAGGATGTGAGGATAGAACATCAGGCCCACAAGCAACTCCCACAATGAGAGTTTTGAGAGCTGGCTGGCTGTCCATGCAGAAGGGAAGCAATCATGCTTACATTGTGATGCATAGCTGAGAGGTAGGGATTTCTTTAAGGTATTTCTTTTTAAAACCACCTCTCACATCTCTCACATCCCTCAATATAAAGTAAGATTAATAGAACTGGGAGACTAAAATTATAATGACTATGATAATAATGATGTTACCTTATCCATAAATTTTAATACAATATTATGGATTTTCTTGAAAAAAAGTATTTCACAATTTTATTTATGTGACTAGCTCTACAATAGTCTTATTTTCTGATTCTGAGTAAGAATTTTCCCATTTTTCAATTATATATTATATCCTTGCTGCTGCTGCTGCTGCTGCTAAGTCACTTCAGTCGTGTCCGACTCTGTGTGACCCCATAGACGGCAGTCCATCAGGCTCCCCCATCCCTGAGATTCTCCAGGCAAGAACACTGGAGTGGGTTGCCATTTCCTTCTCCAATGCATGAAAGTGAAGAGTGAAAGGGAAGTCGCTCAGTCGTGTCGGACTCTTCACGACCCCATGGACCATAGCCTACCAGGCTCCTTTGTCCATGGGATTTTCCAGGCAAGAGTAGTGGAGTGGGGTGCCATATTATATCCTTAGTGCCATATTATTAAAAGACTCAGAGCACCTCCTCCATCTTCATTTTTTTCCTTTATATAATGAATGAATTCATGATCAGACAGTAGATGGTGCTATTATTTCAAAGACCATACAGTCCCAAAGACTTCCAAATTATTTTAAGACTACAGAAACAAGTGGGGAAAAGTGTGAAAGCTTGACATCGTTTCCTAGTTTACAAAGGTTATGGAGTGGGAAGGTATTTTTATGTAGTGACCTATTCTGTCCCCTTGGGGGATAAAAAAACCATCAAAGCCTCCCATCGTAATTAATAAATTCTGTCTCCCTAGAAAAGAAGAGCTATACCCACATTTAATTTTCTCCTTTGAAGCCGCAACAGTCACAGATGCTGTTGCTCATACTGACTGCCATTACAGACAGAAAGCAATTCACGCGCACTCAGCAATGCAGAAGATATTAAAATGTAAAACACATGAATGTGAAGTTTCTTTAAAAATGCTGAAAAAAAAAGATATTTCTAATATAAAGCAATTTATATGTAAAACATCTGTAATCACAAAAGCACCTTAAATACAATATTCAAATGCAAGCCATAAAGCCCTGTATCTGACAATGATAAATCAACATATTAAAAGCTTGCCTCTTCTGGTAGCAGATGCTCTCTGAAAAACTGGTAACAGATGCACACCATAGAGAGGATTCAAACAGTGGTGACACAGACAAGAGGTTGAGTGGAGCCAATGCTTACACGGGTGGTGGATCGTGGTACCTGCAGCTAAAGCACAATCGCTGTTGAGGTTCCTAAATAGTAACACTACCAGTTGTCTCTTTAAAACCCCGTTACTCAGACTTATTGCTCATTGATGGGAACCCTTTACCTGTCTGTGTGCAAAGGTTTGGATGATTCTCATTTTTCCTGCCCAAACAAAACATATGGTGATAGGCTCTCTTAAGGATGAGTCATGTAATCCCACTAAATCTGCAACTCTGAACACCTAAATGTAAAGAAAAATGTGAACCTAGCACTGGGAGATACTGTGGAAGTAATGACAAACACTGGCATTTGAAACATCTGGATAATTAACTGCATTGTTTTTAATCTGCTTGGTTTTGCATTGGAAGGCCAGCCATATTTTCAAACATGCATTTCTAAGAAATTTCAGTATTTTAAATGGTATTTTTTTTAACTCTTGAGTTTCTAATTAGATAATTTTGAATTAGAAATATGGATTTTAATTGTCAACTAACAATTCTGTTCTATTAGCATTGCTAATGTCTCCTGTCCTTTATATTCCTCCTAACTTTGAGGATCATAGAATGGTACAAGTGATGTCAAAAATAAGTAATATGCCATTTTAAATAGAGTTTTTGAAAACAATTGCTAACACTGCTTTATTTCACATTATACACATTTTTATGTTATATTTATATGTGACAATTTTAAGGCATGGTATCAAATTATCAGACATTTCTATCATTTATAGGTGATGTCTATGCCCATTTCCCATGAATCTGGGTGATTGCTTTGACTAATATAATTCAGAGGAAATGACGTCACATTGACATAATTTGACTTCAATACAAATCAGAAGGAACATTAAAGCTTTGGCCTGGGTGTTTCAGAATGCTCAGCTGCTCACTATGGGACCCATCTGCACAGGAACCCACATTCTGAAAAGACCAAGCCGCATGAAGAGGTCATACCTTGATTTAGGTGCCCCTGCTCCTCAGTCCTAGCTGAGGTTATCCTTCCAGTCATTCCAGCCCAGGAGCCAGAAAGAGTGAAAAACCGCCAAATAATTCCAGTTCCTAGATGTTGAATTACCCCTGACATTCAGATCATCTCATTTGAGGCCCCACTGTGTTCTTTTGGGTTATCTGACCCACAGAATCATTAAGGATAAGTCGTGGGTTCGTTTGTTATTCAGCAGTTAACAACTGGAACACCAGAGGAGGGTTATAAATTGCAGTAACATTGCCAGTTATAAACTGTCAAGATATTCAGGTCAGTATGTTTAGTTTAATTTATTTATTTTTGGTTGCATGGGTTCTTTGTAGCTACATGTGGGCTTTCTTCAGTTGTCACAAGTGAGGGCTATTCTTCCTTGCAGTGAGAGGGCTTCTCATTGCAGTGACTTCTCTTGTTGCAGAGGACAGGGTTCTAGGGAATTCAGGTTTCAAGAGTTGTGGCATGTGGACTCAGTAAATGTGGCTCTCAAGCTCCAGAGCACTCAGTAGTGGTATTCTGGCTCAGTTGCTTCACAGCCTATAGAATCTATCTGGACTTGGATTAAACCCATGTCCCATGCATTGGCAGGCGATCTCACCCGCTGTACTACTAGGGAACTCCAGTATATTTAGTTTTACGTATTTTCAGTATTCTGAGTCTTAATAAATTTTCTTGCTTTGACTCTTTCTTCCCTCTGTCCAACCTAGTTGCATGTATGTGTATGCTAAGTCACTAAGGAGTATGGACTATAGATATATACATCCCTACTCTGTCGTTGTGCACCTCCTCTTCCCCTCAAATAAATTCCTTCTTCCCTTTACCTGTAGTCCTTAGATGAGTATTTATTGACTTTTATTCTTTGTCACTTACATGTTGTTGCTGTTCAGTTGCTATGTCATGTCCAACTCTTTGTGACTCCATGGACTACAACATGCCAGGTTTCTCTGTCCTCCACCATTTCCTGGAATTTAGTCAGATTTATGTCCATTGAGTCAGTGATGCTATCTAATCATCTCATCCTCTGCTGTCCTCCTCTCCTTTTGCTTTCAATCTTTTGCAGCCTCATGGTCTTTTCCATTGAGTCAACTCTTTGCCTTAGGGGGACAAAGCATTGGAGCTTCGACTTCAGCATCAGTCCTTTCAGTGAATATTCAGCATTGATTTCCACTTACATATACACATTTATTTCCAACTATTCCTACAAATAATCACAAAAATTGTGGAAAATTCTTAACTACCAGACCACTTTACCTGCTTCTTAAGGAACCTGTATGCAGGTCAAGAAGAGTTAGAACTGGACATGGAACAACTGACTGGTTCAAAACTAAGAAAGGAATATGGCAAATCTTTATACTATCACCCTGCTTACTTAACTTATATACATAGTACATCATGGGAAATGCTGGGCTGGATGAATCACAATCTGAAATCAAGACTGCCAGAAGAAATATCAACAGCCTCAGATATGCAGATAATACCACTGTAATGGTAGAAAGCTAAGAGGAACTAAAGAGCCTCTTGATGAAAGTGAAAGAGGAGAAGGAAAAAGCTAGCTTGAAAGTCAACATTAAAAAAACTATTAAGATCATGGCATCTGGTCCTAAAACTTCATGGCAAATAGAAGGGGAAAAAGTATAAGTAGTGACAGATTTTATTTCCTTGGCTTCCAAAATCACTTTGGATGGTGATTGCAACCATAAAGTTAAAAAAACTTTTGCTACCTCAATGAAAAGCTATGACAAACCTAGAAAGCATATTAAAAAACAGAGATGTCAATTTGCTGACAAAGGTTCGTATAGTCAAAGTTATGGTTTCTCCAGTAATCATGTATGGATGTGAGAGCTGAACCATAAAGAAGGCTGAGCACTGAAGAATTGATGCTTCTGAACTGTGATGTTGGAGAAGACTCTTGAGAGTCCCTTGGACAGCAAGGAGATCAAACCAGTCAATTCTAAAGAAAGTCAACCCTGAATATTCACTGGAAGGACTGATACTGAAGCTCCAATACTTTGGCCATCTGATGTGCAGAGCCAATTAACTGGAAAAGACCCTGATGCTGGGAAAGATTGAAGGCAAAGGAAGAAGGGGACGGCAGAGTATAAGATGGTGAGATAGCAACACTGATTTAGTCGACATGAATCTGAGCTAACTCTGGGAGACAGTGGAGGACAGAGAAGCCTGGTGTGCTATAGTCCATGAGATTGCAAAGAATCAGACATGACTTTGCAACTGAACAAGAAAATTCCTTCAAATGGTTTACCAAATTTGTGAATTTCAAGAGTAAAGAGCTAGAACAATTAAGGGAAAATTTTCAAACTATATGCCTTCTCTGCAAATGTCATCTCAAACCCAAGCACCCCTTGGTGAATCTGATTCAGTTTTCCTGTGTGTGAAATAAGTGTACATCTATCCTTAAAATACAATGAAGGACATAGATGTAGTTAAGAACCTCTAAATTTTCATGTTACAGATATTGTTCCTCAATACCTTTGCTATTTCTATTCTTACTATTTAGGATACTGTCCTCGGGTGCTTCCTCTTAGTTTATCTGAGTCAAATTACCTTTTAGCCAAGAAGCATTTAAGCTCCTTTTCTCTGGATTGTCTTCCTAGGATTTAAATATGATGTTCCTAGATACCTTATATTGACCATTCAATGCCAGCACTTTGGTTAGCTCTGAACAGATATTAAATCACGTGTCACTCCATTTTCTCAAATGCTTTCTATTACCAATCATTTGGTAATTGCTCTATCTTACTCTTCTCTGTTACTTATCTTTTCACCAATATTGTCTCAAATGTTTAAAATAATCCCTGAAGAATAAGGATTTATTTATTTTTTCTTGGTGTCCCTAGGATTTTATAAAGTGAACTGGGACATAATGGGTGGCCAATAACAATTTATAAGGGACAATTCAGCTAAAAATTATTACTTACTGTTAGTATCAAATCTATTGGAATTTCTAGATATCTTTAATCTCTGGCTCTTCTCATTATATCAATCAGGTTCTAAAATGATATATGAGATTTAATTTTGTTAGTAATTTTATAATTCCACTGAGGCCATTTCCAAACACAACTTGTTTTCAGATGGTTGCTCTCACATGACAAATTAGATATACTTTTTTAAGATGGGAGATAAGAACCTTATACAATTCTTGACTTTCACTGAACTTAATGGATTTCTACAGTACTTTGTTGTTTCAATCTAATTAACCACTTACCTTATGTCAAGTATTAATGATATATACTTTTTAAATATAGAATCATCTCTTCCACATTAGATTTCAAAAAATGTCCAATAAACATTCATATTAATGATGCACTTCAGAAACCTATAAAGCAGTTTGATAAGAAGTCATAAACCCCATATAGTTAGCAAGATTTTCACCCAGTTTTCCTGTTCAATGTGCATTAAAACTTGCTAGGACTTATTAATTTCAAGGGGGGAAGGGCATATGTCTTCCAAACTATATACACTATTTTAATATGTTAAATTCCTTAAGTTTGTTTTCTTTCTCATCTACTTATCTTTTAACATCTAATGCCACAAATACATATGCAAATATATGTCTTCATATTTCTATAAGTTTCAGTCAGTGAAATATTACTTTATACCATTAGAGCAGCCTCATAAATTCTATGGAGGAAATAGACAGATTGTTTTGGCTGCATGTTTGTTTTAGACAACCTTCTTCCTTTTTTCTTTTTTTCTTAACTTTGCTGCAGTTGTAAAAGGTAAAATGCTGCACTGGACAACTAAGGAATTTATTCTATTCAGACTAGTGTGATAGAAAAAAACATTCATCAATGAGGAATATCTAAAAAAATTAAGAAAGAAGGGGGCCTGTGGTTTTAGAGAGGCAGGTAAACAAGGGGATCCTCTGTGAGTTTTATGGGATTCATGAAGATGGATGGAGATGAATCACTGAGGAAGGGTAGAGATGGGTCTTAACTGAGAACAAAAAGGGTGGTCCTCTGCTGTTAGCCAGGAACTGGATCACAAAACAGTGACAGCACAGAGCTCAGACAAAATTCAACACAGTCTCAGGGGATTGGGATGGAAGAATGCTAGAAGTTAATGCACACAACTGGGAGGGAATTCTGATGACTCTGTGGTAGAAAACAAAAGATCTAACCTTGGGTATAGAGCCCCAATGACATTACGACTGATGGAAGAAGTGGTTTTAATTGTACAAATTGGACTGTGAGGAATGAGTTCCTAAGTCTCTTAGCTTCACTTTATCCATCCTTAACTCCCAGCTCCCCACTGGAGATATGAGTTAGGGCTCCGTTAGAACATGAAAGATCTCTGTAATGAGAAATAGAACAAATAAAGAGAGGAAGAGGAGAAATGGCATAGAGGGTTCTGAAATGTGCCTTGAAAGTGACAATGTTTGAAACTACTGAACTTCCTGTAAATGAGTCTAGAAATGCAAAGACAAATAGAAACATGAATCTGGCATTAAAGTACTAATAAATGGTTTAACTTAATTTGCAGAAAATATGGCTTATACAGTGATCATTTTCTACCTCTTTCAACTTTATACTGAGTGAGTGCATCACACAGAGAGCTGCTCAGTGTCAGCTAACCCTTACGTTACTTCCCAGTTCAGTTCAGTTGCTTAGTCGTGTCCAACTCTTTGCGACCCCATGGACTGCAGCATGCCAGGCTTCCCTGTCCATCACCAACTCCCGGAGCTTGCTCAAACTCGTGTCCCTCAAGTTGGTGATGTCATCCAGCCATCTCATCCTCTGGCATCCTCTTCTCCTCCTGCCCTCAATCTTTCCAAGAATCAGGGTCTTTTTCAATTCAGACAATAGAGAGAACCTGCTTCACAAAATCAGTGGGTTGTGGTCTCTGTGGCAAGCAAATGAGAAATGGAACTCAACTTGCAGTACCTACCCAGTCCCACTGTGACCAGTGTTATGTGTAAAATGATCATGTGACAAATTGTATGAAGATGGTGAGCTATAATTGCTTGAGAATGCCATTGTGTAACTGTATATAATACCATCTAATAATATTAGGTAAGACTATCTAATAGATGCTTCTTTTTACATAGGCATTTCTAATTTAGTTGGTTAGTTTTCTTCTTTCAAAACGACTTTACTTTTAACAACAAATTTCTCATTGCTGTTTCCTTTCTCTCTCTTGCTCTGCTAAGTAAAAAGATGATGCTATTATACATGCATTAAAGGAATGTACGGCAGAAAGAAGTAAGTCAAGTGGCAAATGGAGAATCTTTATCCATGGTCTTAAAATTTAGGGGAAGGAGTCATTTATTTGGTATCATCAGTTTTAACTACCTAATGATGAGGGGAGAAAGGATGGCCAGTGAGGAAATTTCCAATTGTGCTTATTATTTTTACTTAATTATAGTTTGTGATATCTATTTACTATTTTAGTAATGAGAATATGCATGTATTTCTGTGTTTAATGTGGAACATAAATATAGCAGAATTAGCTACTGAAACTTGAGACTGAGTTTTCATGGCAAGATAAAAGTTCACTCTCTCAGAGTATCTTCTATTATATATAGAATATATGCATATTTCCTACCATTTTCAAACTTCAAACTCAGCTCTAAAATGTGCAAAACAACCCTCTTTTTAACATATAAATTAGGTTGTGTAATCAGGCAATTTTATTGTTAATCTCAATTATATTAAGGATATAGACAAAAATGTGTGTGTGTGTGTCTTGTGTGTATCTTTAAGTTTCATTTTCTGAAATTTCCTCATCAGTACCTCCAAACTGAAACATCTGAGAAATGCATTTGTGATGAACTATCCATTTTAGTGGCTTCCCAGGTGGCTCACTGGTAAAGAACCTGCCTGCCAATGCAGCAGACTCAGATTTGATCCCTGGGTCAGGAAGATCCTCCGGAGAAGGAAATGCCACCTTACTCCAGTATTCTTGCTTGGGGAATCCCATGGACAGAGGAGCCTGGTGAGCTGTGGTCCGTGGGGTCGCAAAGAGTCAGACATGACCGAGCAACTAAACAAATTAACTGTAATATTTTAAGGTTCTGGATGGATATTAACTACAGTCTTCCTTAAAGTGCTTTTAAAATCACAACTACTCCAATGGCAACTAATTACTAGAGTTGATCTTTGTCACTCTGACAGACAAAATATATTTTTTTCCCACTGTTCAAAATGTATACCAGAAAAAAAAAATATTTTATTCAATTTTACTCAACACAATATGCATTAGGACAGGGATGAAATATGTGAATGTCAGAAAGAGATTTAACTAGGTCTTAGAAAGTGAGGAAGGTGAGATAGATAATGATGACAAAGGGAATAAAATCATATTTAAAAAAAGAATATAGCTGAAATCAGGGAGGTAGGAAAGTTGGTACAATTTTAGGGCTAGTAATTGAAGACTCCGATGACTGAAGTTAGGTGGGTAGGGAAGATTTTGGTGATCTGGTAGGACAGAATTTTAAAAGGAAGACCAAATAGTCTGATTCAATTCTCTATGTAATAGGAGAGAGTGTAGGCTTTTAAAAAAACTTTTAACTTTATATTGCAGTGTATCTGATTAACAACATTGTGCTAGTTTCAGGTAAACAGTGACTCAGTTATATATGTAGATGAGAACAGCGTAGGTTTTTGATAAAAGAAATTGTTATCTCTACTCCTTGTTTAAGAAGAGAAATGTGATGGTGATATAAATCATAGATTGAACGCACAAGAGACTGGAAGTCAATACACCAATTAGGAAGCTATTATAATAGTGCTGGCATGCAGTTTAGTAGCATTTGGAAGAGAAGAGAGATCATTGAAACAAATGGCATGGTTAAGAGAGAAGTGACAGAGTTTAAGAAGTGAATCAGAGAATAAGCTGATGTGACTCAAAACTGAGTAAAAGGAAACAAGAGGGTTTAGAAATGGAGATAATGATGTCACTTCCAGGTTGTGACTGTGGAGCTGCCAGCATGGTTACATTGAGATTATAGGTATCAGCTAAAAATCAAACTTGATGGTATGGTCTTGAGGGTCATGAATTTAAAAATAAAAGTTAAACTCTGAAGGTAGATAATACTTTCAAGGGCAAAGTGTGTGGTAAAGATAGACAAGGTTGATATTCAAATAAACGATGAACTTAACACTTAAACAATTGGAGGAGGAAGCTACAAAGGCATCTATATATACAGAAATAGGAAAAATCAGATGAGTACAAGTATTAAAAAATAATAGAAAGTGGTGTTCAATAATTTTATAAACTAAAGTCATGAAGATATCAATTAGAAGGCTACCAGTTATTTCCAAGAGAGCAGCTGAGTAGAACTGTGGGAAGCCAGATGGTGTGATGTAGCCAAGTGTATTATTAAATCATAGTGGAACAGATACTCTTGTTTTGTGACACTAGAATTAAAGAGAAGGCAGTTTGGAAGGGCAGTTAAATCAGGAGAAGGAGTATTTCAGCAGAGAGAAATCAGATTCCAGAGAGTTTAGTGTCTCAGGGAAACAGTAAAGAGCTTAGGATAAGCTAGAGAATAAACTAAAGGAAAAAAAGAGAGAGAGAAGTTTGCAGGAAAACATCAAGAAAAATACAAGCTGCATCTGTGAATCAGAAATATTAACACTTAATTTTGGAGTTACTGTCAGGCTTGGTGGTTGATGTCTATCTTCATGAATAGTAGGCTAATAATAAATGACAACTCATTAATTATCAATACAGAAATATAGAATTTATTTACATGCTATTAGAAAATAAAGAGATTCATAGATATGAATTTCAAGGTACAGAACTTTCTTCCTGAAAAGCTAAATTTTTAGCTACTTTCTAAAATATATATCATATAACTTTCCCTTCTTTGAAGACAAAAGAATGATAAATTTTACCTTTTCTCATGAGTTACGTGTCATTTTGAAATCATCAGTGATGTATAACAGTATTTGATAAAAGTGAGACAAGCAAGAGAAACATCACTGTGGAGGTGGGCAAATGCCAATAAAACTGTTTCTTATGAAGGCAAAACCACTGAGCTGAATAAACACAGAGAACCCTGGGTTTAAGTTCTTTCTGCAACATTTACTAGCTTCACCTTGATTTCCTTCTCTGTGATGAAAATCCAGTTCATTAACTGAAATGATCCATACAAATGCAGGGAAATACAGCAATCAAGTTTTTGGAAAAATTCAGAAAAAAGATCAAGAAGCAAATTCATGAACCAAATGGTTCTTCTCCTTCCTGTTTGTATGTACCAGTTCCAGACCAGCTACTTTTGAGGGGACTTGATTTTGAAATAATCTTATAGAGAAGAACCATGCAGAATTTTAGTTCTAAAAGGCAAATGGCACATGGTAAAGAAACAGATAGATTAGTTCTATCAATGAGACTGTTTTAGGGTGGTCTGTCCGGAGTAATTGGCTTGGCTTGCTGTCAACCCCAGAGTTTGCCATTGCACAGTGTGGCATTGCACTGTGATCTCCCATGAAGAGTTAAAGCCAGGTTATTAGATTACATCTGGGTATGGTCTGATAATTCTTTGGTGTCTCAGTCAGTAAATAATCTGCATGCAATGCAGAAGACCTGGGTTTGAACCCTGAGTCAGGAACATCTCCTGGAGAAGGGAATGCCTACCCACTCTGGTATTCTTGCCTTGAGAATTACAGGGACAGAGGACCCTGAGGGCTACAGTCATGGGTCCTAAAGAGTCGGAGGTAACCAAGCAACTAACACTATACGCACGGTCTGATGCAGTGGTGTTCAAACTGTGTACCATGATACTTGAGAGTTCTCCACAGTGGTGGTTCAGAGACATGTGGTTAGTACGAAAAATTCCAAGTTTGTTTGTTTTTTTAATTTACAAAAATATTTGTTGTGCACCAAATCAGTCTAGCTTAAAGGGACTGACCAAGAAGGTTTTGGAGAAAGTGTGCAAGAAGCAAAACTCTGAGTCCTGTCCTTACCTTAAAGATGTCACTCCACTGGTATCTGTCTAAATATCAGGGGGAAAAAAGTGAAATAAAAGAATTAAAAAAAAAAAGAATAATTCAAGGAATTTGGAGGAACTAGTTGAAAAAAGTTAGAATGTGGTGTCAAAGAAAGGAGGATGCAAGATAACATGTTTAAAAAATACAGAAATGTTTTCAAAGTAAATTTACTGTGATTGAAGGTGTTAGGTGTTAAATGACTTCTATTAATGCTATTTGGGGAGAACAGCAATAGCAGGAGTTACAGTGGGTACTAAAGAAATATGGTACATGTTTGGAATTCCCACTAAGAAGGAAGTAATGGGGTTTAATTTGAGATAAATGCTAAAACTGGCTAACACTAGGGCTGCCCAGCAGAGGTCATTTATAACATGAATCACAATTATTCTATAAATTTCCCCTCATTTCATTCTGTAAGTCAATGGCAGGAAGAGAGAACACAATTCAGGTTATGAAACAATCTTAATTGGAAGGTACAAACTGGAAATATAAATACTAATCAAATTTTGATCAGAGTCTCAATCAATATTTGGATAAGTAGAAAAATAATGGAAAAACACAGTAGCCTTATTTCATATGATACTGAGTTGTGTAAAAATTTTGTAAAAACAAAGCTTTTGTGTTATATTACTGAACTCTATAAGATAATGACAATGTACTGGGATTCTTTGACACTGAAGGGTTGAAGATGTGGGTCTTTTGTCTAACTGTCCATGTCCTTATCTGTGATAAGATTTTCAAGAAGAATTAATTTTTCTGTTAATATTTAAAATAAATAATACCTGAAACTGCTGATGAAATACTAGGTTCATATGAAAACTTTTTGGTACCTTAGTTTGGGTCCCTGTACACAAGGGAGCCACAAGTGAAAGGGTGAAGAGCACGGATCTGAAGTTCAGTCTGTATGAGTTTGAGTCCCTTCTTAATTTTGTGCCCATGGGCAAGTTACTAAAACTTTCTTCATTTTCAGAGCTACAAAATGGGGATTTAAAAGTATCACACTTATAACAAGTTGTGATCATTAAATAGAAAGCTCTATTTAATGAGAAATCCATGGCCCATAAGTTTGGATTGACTACTTCTAACACTACTATTATTATCTATGATGTGGGATCCTACCTTTATACTGTTTAACAGTTCACTTGAGACTTGCTGTCTTCAACTTCATCATCTCCCATTTAAAAAGACCATATTAGAATGTAGGTTTCACGAGGGAAGGTGTTTTTGTTCAACTTTGTTTACTGTTTTGGAACCAAGACTTAAAATAGTACCAAGTACAATATAGGTCTTTGTAAATATTCCGAATAAATGTACACAATTTTAGTGTTTTATAATGAAAGATGAGAATACAATTGGATCAATATGCTTTTCTCTCCTTTTGTCTTTTAGTTACCAGAAACAGAAGGGTTTATTACTTACAATCACAGCTAGCTAAAAGGTGGATTTATACTGTTAGATAAAATGGATGCTTGTGCTAAGAGAGAATATAAAAATGAGGAACACAGAGAGAAATCCTATTTTAATTGTTTGAACAAAGACTAATAAATCAGTTTGGTTGGAAATATCTTAATATAGAACATGCCACTTTGCCTCATAAAGCCTTGGGAGGTCATATGTATAAATGATGAAGATGTAGAGATAATTTTAATGAGTAAAAACAAATCACTAGAGCTTCTGTGCTATTATGGGTATTCAGCAGTTACCAAAGGAGCCATTCTGTACTTTATTGTCATGCTAATACCAACTATAAATGTTTTTAATCTTAATGAATAGAGTATTTATACTGACATTCTTTCCATTTTCCCACTATTTTCCAAAGAAAAATACTTCCCATCTTGGAATAAGTCAGAAGAATAAAATGGCATGGTGTAAAATTTCAGTGATGTGAATTGATACATATTGCGATAATTACATTTTGCCCCTCAAAAGTTTTCTTGACTCTTCGATTTATTTATTTATTTTTGTGGAGATAAAGGAGTGTATTTATTGGAGTGTATAGTATAGTATATTTTTATTGGAGTGTATATTATAGTGCTGTTAGCTGCTGCACAACAAAATGAATCAGTTATAGTGTAAATATATCCCCTGGTTTTTAGGTTTCCTCCCTATTTAGGTCACCACAGAGCACTGAGTAGAGTCCCCTGTGCTATACAGTGGATTCTCATTATCTGTTATATGCATAGCAATGTCTACATGTCAATCCCATTCATGACTCTTTTAAATGAAAAAAACAAAGCTTCTCTTATTCAGAACTGAGTAACAGATCTCTCACAGGTATGTCTCTTTGCTAGGTTTCACACGACAGAAAAAAAATAATGACAACTACAATTGGCTAAAACAAAAAATCCTGAAAAGCTTTTTTCTTTTTTCTTTTCTTCCCTGGTCTATCAAAATTCATCTAGACAATAGGTATAGGACTATTACCAAGGTACAGACTAACAAATTGCCTTCAGTTATCAGATTTTTTTTTTTCCTTTCTCTTTGGATTGTTTAAGAAACAAAGTAACCATTTCAGTGGAGAAAATTCATTGGAGGAAGACAAAGTTAAAAAGAAGGATCAGTATTCCAGGTGGCAAAGAAATTCAGTCATGTAAATCTCATTAAAATACATCACCATCATGGAATCAGTCATGTGAGAGACCTGGTACGCTTTGAAGAAAGGTCCTATGCTTGACAGATGTTCCTTTCCCCTTTTGATGTGTCTCCTACCTTAAGTCACCATCACTTAAATAATATCCCCAAATTCATCATTTTTTCCAGGTGCTCTCAGTTGAAACCTAAATATTAACTGAAGAGACAAAGAGAACATACACAAAAATCTTAAAATAAAAATGATGCTATTTCATAATCAGCTGAATTTAAAAAAAGAGATAATTCATGAAAACAGAATGACAGAACTCTGCACTCCATCATCTCTTATCAGAGTAAAGATGATTCTAAATTGTGAAGTGTGGGACTCAGAGATGGGTTCATATCCACAGAGTATTTTCCCTTTGGCAATTTAGTAAGAGAATAAAGGAAAGGTAGACCAGATAAACACTCAAGAAATAAATTCAAAAAAATTCACAATTATCTCTGCCTTTTATTAGGGATTCATAAATCTGATGATTATGAATCCTCATTATTTCTTCAATGGTTTTTTCTCTAAGGCAATGGATCTAATCATGGATGCACATTAGAATTTCTAAAGACGCTTAAAAAAATTACTAGCATCCTGGCCTCAACCTTGTAGATCCTGATTTAATTGGTTTGAACTGGAGCCAGGCCTTGGTTCTTTTGCAGAGTGCCTGGGGTCCTGTGCATGTGCGGCATGGGATGAGAAACATTAGTTGACATATCGGCATCTTTTATTCTCTCCACTTGTCACCTAACATCTGTAGTTAAAACTAACTACACATACCCTTTTGTGGAAAAACAATTCTTAAAAGATCATGGATAGATGTTTAACCCTTCCAATACCACCTAATATACTATGTGGCAGTTAGCTCTCAGGCTTCACTCGTGGCTCAGTGGTACAGAATCTGCCTGCCAGCTCAGGAGATGTGGGTTCTAACTGTGGGTCTGGAGATGCCCTGGAGAAGGAAATGGCAACCGACCCCAATAATCTAGCTTGGGAAATCCTATGGACAGAGGAGCCTGATGGGATATCGTACATGGGGTTGCAAAGAGACAAAACTGAGCAAGAGAACAAGAGGTAGCTTTCACATCTCTCCATGACCTATTTTTATGCAGCTCGTAGGGTCTGTCCAAGGCACTGCTACCTACTACTTTTCTTCCAGAGTTCCTGCCCTTTCCACTTCCTCCCCATGTACCCTCGGGCTGTGCCTGAAATTCCATAGTCCCTCCATCTGGATTTGCTCTCTTGACCATGAGCTGTATCACTGGATAACATGCTGTTTCCATCATCTCAGTCTTTTTTTTAATCCTACATTGGAGCCTGTCAACTGCTCGTATAATTACACTTTGAGGCCTAAAACTTTTGATGTGAGGAGGAGGTATGATTTTTCAGTTCCCCTTCAAGGAATGATATATCATAAAGAGGTGAGAATTTCAAGCACCTTAGGAGGCCACTAGAAAAAGAATTTAAGCATGATGCAGCATTTCCCAAAATTGATTCTCCAGAAATCTAGTCCTCTGAAACTTTCTGGAGAGATTTTTAAGTGTGACAAATTTGTTAAAGGTTGCATTCTATGCTTTACAAAATTAACTGATCTTAAAACCCATGCTTCCCCATAAAACTCCTATCACATGGTATATAAAATTGCCCATCAGTGAAGTCTTCTTTGGGGGCAGGGGCTCCATCAGGAGGAGGTGGAGATGAATTGAATGCATACAATGCCACCCAGAGTTCATGCGTGAAAAAGCAACACCCGTAATGAAGAAGCATAATATACTAAAGCTGACATTTATTAAATAATTAATATATCATCCTATTACTTCAGTTAAATCATTCAGTTGTGTCCACCTCTTTGTGACCCCATGGACTGCAGCATGCCAGGCTTCCCAGTCCATCACCAACTCCCGGAGCTTACTCAAACTCATGTCCATCGCATTGGTGATGCCATCCAACCATCTCATCCTCAGTAGTACCCTTCTGCTTCTGTCTTCAGTTTTTCTCAGCATTAGGGTCTTTTCCAATGAGTCAGTTCTTCACATCAGGTGGCCAAAGTATTGGAGTTTCAGCTTTAGCACCAGTCTTTCCAATGAATATTCACGATTGATTTCCTTTAGGATTGACTGGTTGTATCTCCTTGCAGTCCAAGGGACTCTCAAGAGTCTTCTCCAACACTGCAGTTCAAAAACATCAATTCTTCGGTGCTCAGCTTTCTTTCTAGTCTAACTCTCACATCCATAAATGACTACTGGAAAAATCATAGCTTTGACTAGATTGACCTTTGTTGGCAAAGTAATGTATCTGCTTTTTAATAAGCTGTCTACATTGGTCATAGGTTTTTTCCCAAGGAGCAAGCGTCTTTCAATTTCATGGCTGCAATCACAATCTTCAGTGATTTTGGAGCCCCCCAAAATAAAGTCTATTACTGTTTCCATTGTTTCCCCATGTATTTGCCATGAAGTGATGTGACTGGATGCCATGATTTTAGTTTTCTGAATGTCGAGTTTTAAGCCAACTTTTTCACTCTCCTCTTTCACTTTCATCAAGAAGCTCTTTAGTTCTTCTTTGCTTTCTGCCATAAGGGTGGTGTCATCTGTATATCTGAGGTTGTTGATATTTCTCCTAGCAATCTCGATTCCAGCTTCTGCTTCATCCAGCCTGGCATTTCTCATGATGTACTATGCATATAAGCAGGGTGACAATACACAGCCTTGACATATTCTTTTCCCAATTTGGAACCAGTCTGGTGACAATACACAGCCTTGACATATTCTTTTCCCAATTTGGAACCAGTCTGTTATTTCATGTCCAGTTCTAACTGTTGCTTCTTGACCTGCATACAGATTTCTCAGAAGGTGGGTCAGGTGGTCTGGTATTCCCATCTCTTTAAGAATTTTCCACAGTTTGTTGTGATCCACACAGTCAAAGGCTTTGGTGCAGTCAATGAAGTGAAAGTAGATATTATCCTATACTATCTCATAATTTTTATGTATATTGTCATATGTGTCATTGTGTTAGGTATATTTATAAATGAAGCGGATAGTAAATATTTCTGTTAAACATCCCACTGCATCAAATTCTCATTCAATCATAAAGTAGGTATAATTATAATCTTCACTCTATAGAAAGAGAAAGTTTGACTCAGAGAGATTAGGTCGTAAATATAAAATAATTCAATCAAAATCTCAAGAATCCAAAAATTGAAATCTTATCCAGAATGATCCCTAATACCATACACAAAGGTAAACTCAAAATGAATTAAACACTTAAATGTAAGACCAGAACTTATAAAACTCTTATAGGAAAACATAGGCAGAATACTCTTTGACATAAATCACAGTAAGTTTCTCTATGACCCACTTTTCAGAGTAATGGAAGTAAAAGCAAAAATAAACAAGTGGGACCTAACTAAACTTAAAAGCTTTAGCACAGCAAAGGAAACTATGAACAAGGTGAAAAGACAGCCCTCGGAATGGGAGAAAATAACAGCAAATGAAACAACTGACAGAGAATTAATCACCACAATATATAAGCATCTCATGCAGCTCAATACCAGAAAAACAGCCAAATCAAAAAGTGGGCAGAAGACCTAAACAGACATTTCTCGAAAGACGTGTAGATGGCTAATAAACACTTGAAAAAGATGCTCAACATCACTCATTATTAGAGAAATGCAAATCAAAACTACAATGAGGTATACTTCACACCAATCAGAATGGCCATCATCAGAAAATCTACGAACAATAAATGCTGGAGAGGGTGTGGATAAAAGAGTACCCACTTGCACTGTTGGCAGGAATGAAAACTGATACCATCACTAGGGAGAACAGTATGGAGATTCCTTTGGAAACATGGAACAAAACTAGCATATGACCCAACAGTTCCATCACTGAGCATATACTCGAGGAAACCATAATTGAAAAAAACACATGTATCCCAATGTTCACTGCAGCACTATTTACAATAGCCAGGACATGGGAGATGTTTATATATGTATACATATATATACTTTCACTTTTCACTTTCATGCATTGGAGAAGGAAATAGCAACCCACTCCAGTATTCTTTCCTGGAGAATCCCAAGGACAGAGGAGCCTGGTGGGCTGCCGTCTGTAGGGTCGCACAGAGTCAGACATGACTGGAGTGACTTAGCAGCAGCAGCAGCAGCAGCATACATATATACATACACATACACACACATATATAGAATGGAATATTACTCATAAGAAGGAATACATTTGAGTCAGTTCTAATGAGGTAAATGAACCTAGAGCCTATTATACAGAGTGAGGTAAATCAGAAAGAGTAAACAAATATATATTAACATGCGTATATGAAGTTTAGAAAGATGGCATTGATGAACCTGTTTGCAGAGCAGAAAATGAGACACAGAAGAGAGAACAGACCTGTGGATACAGTGGGGGAAGGAGAGGGTGGGATGAACTGAGGTGTAGCATTGAAACATATGCATTACTGTATGTAAAGTTAGATGGCCAGCGGGAATTTACTTCAGTGGGAATATGACTCAGGGAGCTTAAACTAGTGCTCTGCCACAACCCAGGGTGGAGGGATGGCTTGGGAGGTGGGAGGGAGTTTCAAGAGGGAGCGAACATATGTATACCAATGGCTGATTCATGCTGATGTATGGCAGAAACCAACACAATATTGTATAGCGATCATCCTCCAATTAAAAATAAATAAATTGAATTTTTAAAATATCCTGTCCAATTTCAGGTACATTTCTTAACTATTTTATGCTAGAGAACCTCCTGTGGTGCTGTGATACAGGTACACCAGTACAGGGGAAAAGCTGCCGTTAGGAAACGGTGAGTTCCATCACCTAGTCACATAGCACCCTGGATCACTTCCCTGATCAACATAAGCAGTTTTATCTTCTCTTAAATATTTTATATATTTTATTCTCATTTGTACCATAAGTGGGCTTCCCTAGTGGCTCAGATGGTAAAGAATCTGCCTGCAATTCAGGAAACCTGGGTTTGATCCCTGGGTTTGATCCCTGGGTTTGGAAGATCCCCTGGAGGAGGGCATGACAAGCCCCTCCAGTATTCTTGCCTGGAGAATGCCCATGGACAGAGGAGCCTGGTGGGATGTAGTCCATGTGGTCGCAAAGAGTCAAACACAATTGAGCAACTAAGCACTGAAGCACTGTACCAGAAACACACTATTGACAACAAAAAATAAATGTTTCAAATAAGTAAGGCAATTACACTACGCTTGTTATAGGTAGCCATGAAAGTTAATTCTAAGTTTTTTACCAGGCAGTGAAAAAGGGGAAGCACAATTCCTTGCATGATCAATCATATCTAAAATATAAAATTACAGTGAATCAATACAAGCAAAACTTTTTTCTTAATCCTGAGATTTTTATTTCCCAAGGAATTCATAATGAGCCTTGTGAACAATGTTCTCACAGTAAATTATTCTATGTTTCCTTGGCTTGCATTTTATCAAGTTCTTCAGCACAGACCAATGGCAGTGTACCAGAGCATGATCAGCAAATGGCTGATCAGCCCGCTGTGTGCTGTGGGAGGGGGAGGTGAGAAGGAGGGTGCAGAAGTAATGCCTTGTTTTTAAGATGGGAAGCTGTCTGCTGGTGTCTGCCAAATTCAAGGATGGATTATCTTAGAGCAGGTAAGGGAATGGATGGACTATGATACATTCAAGCAATTCTTCATAAATATTGTTTTCTGAATCCAATGAAGCCTTTGATAGTTACTAAGCAGCAGAAGTTCCAGCTTCTATCCCCAGTGTACACCTGGAAAATCTATTATCCAACAAATAGAATCTGATCATCAAGCATCTGTCTTCCTAGGCATTTCTTTGAGGTCTCTTTTAATTCTCCCTGACTTATCCCTTCTGTATTATATAACGGAGAAGCAGCTTTAAAAATATCTTTTCCAGTAATCTTTGCTGAGAAAACTAAACAGCTCCAAAACATTAGCAGCTTCTATCTGTCATCTCAAGGTAGTTTTCTATAGTCTTCACCTTTTGTTATTGTTTGTTCTCTTGCCAAAAAGTGGAAAGGGGTTAGATGATAATGAGGGAGGTGGTGGTACAGTCATTAATCACCCTTCTGGAGCTGCCCAAGAGCCCTCATCCACATCAAATTCAGAAACAGTTCTGACCTCTTCTTTGGTCATTCACCGCATGGGGTAATCTGAACCACATGGTACAAACAAAGAAATTTATTGTTTAGTTGCTAGGTCATGTCTGACTCTTTTGTGATCCCATGGACTATAGCCTGACAGGTTCCTCTGTACATGATATTTCCCAGGCAAGAATACTGGAGTGGGTTGTCATTTCCTTCTCATGGGGATCTTCCCGACCAAGGGATCCAACCCTAGTCTCCTGCATTGGCAGGCGTATTCTTTACCACTGAGCAATGAGGGAAGATCTCAAACAAAGGAAATATCATTGTAAATTCCTTTGGGAAATTTTTGTGACCATGTATTTTAGCACATGGCTATAATCTTGTACTTGGCACAAGCAGCAAGAGGAGAATCATCTCTCTCATGAGCCCTTTAAACTTATTTCCATGTGTGGAACTGGTTCAAATTAGTCACTGAAATGAAGGACTTGTATGATTTAGATAGCTAAATGCTGAGTTAAAAGGGAAAAGATTTCCATCATCCATCATTCAAGTCTTCTGAGTTTTGTCTAAAAAAGTAAGTTGTGGAAATTCAAGAAACTACAATATTTGCTTTTTATTTTCTTTATTGGTTATCTATGTGATGGATATTTGTGTTCCATTTCAACCAGGGCCTATCACTGTGAGGATGGTGGTAGGATGGAGGAATAGAGGGAATTAACTGATGATATTCACCTTTCTTGTTTTCTCCTAGAAATTATGAAATTGACTAGCTTTCTTTTACAGGGACAAACAACCAGGAACAAAACCATCTAATTTCACAATTTCTGTAGTTGAAAAGATAAACAAGTTTTCTGGCTTTCAATCCTCTTCCATCAAACACCAAGAAGTTGGATGAGGTCAGGTCTGCATGTTAATTGAATCCTTTATCTATGAAATTCTTGCCATTGATGCTTCAGAGAACATTAATGAAGAAGATGGAACAGGCTCTATCTTCACAAAGCATCAGGTTTCTTAATAAAATTTATTTTTAGAGAACTCCAATCCTGTGTAGGAGTGACAGTGAATGAACAGGGCAGAGGAGAAGGGATGAGTAGGGGTTGGTCAAAATTGGGGGTGGGGGTGAAATTGTCTGCCTGTGGTGGTAGTGTTGATGACAAAGAGACCCATATTGTGTGAGCCCGTGGATGCATTGAAGGAAATAATCCCTATGGAAGAAATAATTCTTATTTCTAGGGAGATCAAGAGATCTTCTACTTGTGAGATAATTTGCTTCAATGTTGAAATCCCTAAGAATGATGGCAGGCTTGTGTGGAAAAGAAATATTTATCAGGTGAATGAGGGAGAAGACACAGCAAGTCAACAAGGAATAACACTAGTAAAATCTGGTGACATGTTCCAAAAAAATTAGAATTTGTGAAAATGGGAGAAGGAGAATTTATTTCAATGTGAAAACTGGGAACATACAACCCCTTATGCTTACAGCCTTAAGGTGCATGAAGTGAGTGTGGGAGGGAATCAAAACCAAGGGAAGCCAGGACCTCACGGGATGGTCCCATTAGTTAGAAGAGAGATTTTGGGGGATGAATTTAAGGATGTAGAGAAATCTGTTGACCACAGACCCTGAATTCCATAGGACATAGTATCAATAAGCATTTGGGGAAAAGAGCTGAGAATAGGATATGAGGCTTAGTAGAATATGTCTGTTGCCGTATGGAAATAGATGTCTATTGAAGACAGATGTAGGTTGATCAGTCCTAGAGGACTGAAGATCTAGGAAGCTTGGGCTTTGCACAAAGACAGAGTGAAAGGAGATGTTGGTTATTAATAATGCAATGGACCCTAGACTTCAACTTTTAGTAAAAGCAAGAAAAGAAAAGATTTCATTCTGACTCGGATTTAACCTTCTAGACTAAAGGCGTTGTGAGCACAACCATTTCAATCATGTCTGATTCTCTGAGACCCCATGGACTGTAGCCTGCCAGGCTCCTATGTTCATGGGATTCTTCAGGCAAGAATATAGGAGTGGTGGCCATTTCCTCCTCCAGAGGATCTTCCCAGATCAGAGATCTAACCCAGGTCTCCTACATCACAGGCAGATTCTTTATCACTGCACCACCTGGGGAGCTGCTTCACTAAATGTGTTTGGAGATTGCAAAAGTATTACAAACAACAACTTGTGATGGGTAGGGCTAGTAACAGCCAATGTGGAAACTGTGGTCTGCCCAGACACTGTAACCAAGGGCACAGTTGTTCTTGGTACATTTACTAAAGATTCATTTATTTTCACAACTGGTTGATGCACAGGTATTTTATAAAAATAGTACCATCACAAACACCAGTAGTAAAATCATTAACTACTATGTATTACACAATTGGCACATGTTAGGTACTTTGTATACAATGTTTTGTGAATCCTCAATAGCCCTTGATGTTAGATGCTATACTCTTAATTTGCAGTGAGGTAATTGTGCACTTCCCTGGTGGCTCAGAAGATAAAGCATCTGTCTGCAATGCAGGAGACCCGGGTTCAGTCCCTGGGTTGGGAAGATCCCCTGGAGAAGGAAATGACAGCCCACTCCAGTACTCTTGCCTGGAAAATCCCATGGACGGAGGAACCTGGTAGGCTACAGTCAGTGGGGTTGCAAAGAGTTGGACACAACTGAGCAGTGTCATTTTCAATTGTAGTTCTCTGAGGTCAAGGGCACTGAAACAGGAAACCAGAAATCTAGTGGATGTTTTATTCTGACTTCAAGAACAAATGATCTTTCCAACCTTTCAAAACTTATTTCTAACTTACTGACAAAATAAAATGAAATCTATCTGTCACTTTGTGAATAGCTCTCAGAAAGATTCACAGAATCTGGTGGTTCTCAAAGTGTCGCCCCTGAACCAGGATATCAGCATCTCTCATGAACTTGTTAGAAAGTCAAATTCTCTGCTTGTCCCAGACCTGCTGAATCAGAAAATCTTAGAAATGGACTCAAAAATCAATGTGTAACAAGTCCTCTGATGCACATTAACTTTTGAGAATCACTGCTTAGTCATATATCTTTGTGGGATGAACAGGACATAAAATTAATATCACCCTTTCCCTTTTTGTATATGAACAAGATTTGAACAGTTGCTGAGTGTAGTAACTGCATGATTTCCTCCTGCAGTTCTAAATTTGAACATTGTAGTAAAATCTTATGAGAGTGGAAAACAACCCCTTAAATTTTTTCATAGGTGTTTTAGAGGTACCCTAAGCTTCAAAATTCTATCCAACCCGGGGTCAGGTCTTAAAGTATCACAGGTCGGCTTCATCTTTTGCAACTCTGTCAGATATTTCTTATGATATTTCATCCATTCTTTGACCTCTATTTTCAAGTTATTTTCTCTTTTATGCCTCCACAGGCTTAGATCTGTTTCTAGGTTTCGTTTTGCCTAAAGGAAAGGTGTATCCAAAGCTACAATTTATTTCAGCAAGAGGCCTCAGGAAATCTTAGCAGAAAAAGGTCAGCATGTCATTACTTACTATGAGATATTGGTGTGCTGTGATATGTAAGTTTGGGCACTAAGTTGATAAGCACTGATATTACTGGCAAACACTCTCTAGCAAATAGCAGTGAATAAATTTATTGTGTGAAATAACTTCACTGAAATAGGACTTTAAAGGCTCTGACCTGATAACCAAACATTTTTTAAAAATGACATCATGCCTAGTATTGAGTGAACGGTCAAAGACTGTGAATTGAATGAATGAATGTACAAACACATTTCAAGAATCAAGAATTCTGATTACATTCTGAGGAAAAAAAGCACGAGTGTAATACATATATGATAGCAGGTCTATCTGGAGATAGAAATAGTGTTTTGGAATAGCAAATACATTAAAAACATGATCAATAACTAAAAATTATTTTTTAATATGTATATATATACACAAATTTTTATGTCTGTTGCTGATAACCACTCAAAACACATGCTTAGAAAGGATTGTTTTTCCTTGTAGATAGAGGTATTGAGAATTGTGCTGAGCTACTGCATTCTGGGATATTGATTTCTGACTAATATCCCCAAAAGTACAGGGGTTATGCACATATAAATACACAGTATATTTTGAAGAATAATTGTTTTGATTTATCAAAAATTAAACAAAATAGTTTGAATACACAAATAACTCATGACAATAACTTTTTATCTTTATTGGGGTCCCTCTGCAACCATAGTTTTCACCTATAAACTGGAAAAATAATGTGATATCTGCATATACAAGGTACCGGTTTCAAATTCAAATTGGAGTTGCTTATAGAAAAAAACCGTATTGGAGTATTTATGAAAGAAAATTTCAATTTCAATTTTTTGAGTTAAAAAAATAAGCTTAATGGTATTCATCTGAGACTTTAAATGTCTACAAAGCCCCAAATTTGGACATAACATCCTTCTTCCACATGTAACACTGTATGAAATGCCTTCTGTGTGAGCTCTGGGTTTTGACTTTCATTTAGAAAGGAAGGCAGGTAACTATCATTACATTGAGAGTGAACTTAGTAATCAGCATGATGATAGACATTCTCCATTTTGTATCTCATTTATTATTACAGGTGAGATGCTAAGGAAGTAACATATTTAGAATTACACTGTTAATAGTAAGTACTAAGCAAATGCTGTTTACTCTATTACTTCTTCATAACTTTTCATGCAGAAAAATGGACAAATTCTTTAGGAAAAGGAGAATCAAGCACTGTGGAACTGAATAGTATTATTATACATCACTCTGAGCAGGCTCCAAAAACCTTGAGGAACTAGGAGTTGCTAAGAACAGTAACAGTACTTTGAATGAAACTGATGATAACTTTTGAGTATTTACTGTACTCTCATCATTATCTAAATATTTATTTTCATTTAGTAACCATATAAAATGGAGAGTATAGCTGTTAAGCCCACCTTATGGATAACAGATTAAAATCTCATAAAGGATTAATAACTGTCACAAGGCAGAGCCAATAAGTGGAGTTGCTGGGTACAACTCCAGGCAGTCTGACTATGAGCCTGTACTTTGACATCTAGTCCTGAGGTTCTTTAATTATACAGTGTGGGAATATATTGATGATGTTGAACTTAGCCCATTGTTAGAGCATATTTCTTTCTTTTACCCTTAAAAATAGGGAGAATCTTAATTCTTACTCTTTAATAAAGACCTTCCCCTTATTAAAGGTCTGGTATTTCTAAATTACATCTGCTTTCTAATGAGCAGGAAGGTAAATTTATCCTGCTTTATAAACATTAATGCAGCTGTGCACTAATATAAAATAAGCAAGGGTATCCAATAGATACACGTGGGCACCTTGTATCCAATAGACTCATGTGTGTAGTTTATATCCAATAGACATATATGCACATCTTAGGCTGACTGTTTTGTACTTGGTTTAACAAAAAATAATTTCCATGATTACTGATACAGGTATAAATTCATTATTTGGGGCTTTGTCTCTAAGTATTTCCTAAAAGAGTAGTTTGTCTATAACATGGGTTTATTAAAAAAATTGGATGGTTGGAAAGAAGATGGAAAAAGTACAGAAAAGGAGGCAAATTGAAAAATGAAATTGAAAGCATACAAACAGTTATTGAAATGTAACTGCTGTGCAGAAGCTTTTAATTTTAATTAGATCCCATTTGTTTATTTTTGCTTTTATTTCCAGAATTCTGGGAGGTGGATCATAGAGGATCCTGCTGTGATTTATGTCTGAGAGTGTTTTGCCTATGTTCTCCTCTAGGAGTTTTATAGTTTCTGATCTTACATTTAGATCTTTAATCCATTTTGAGTTTATTTTTGTGTACGGTGTTAGAAAGTGATCTAGTTTCATTCTTTTACAAGTGGTTGGCCAGTTTTCTGAGCACCACTTGTTAAAGAGATTGTCTTTACTCCATTGTATATTCTTGCCTCCTTTGTCAAAGATAAGGTGTCCATATGTGTGTGGATTTATCTCTGGGCTTTCTATTTTGTTCCATTGATCTATATGTCTGTCTTTGTGCCAGTACCATACTGTCTTGATGACTGTGGCTTTGTAGTAGAGCCTGAAGTCAGGCAAGTTGATTCCTCCAGTTCCATTCTTCTTTCTCAAGATTGCTTTGGCTATTCAAGGTTTTTTGTATTTCCATACAAATCTTGAAATTATTTGTTCTAGTTCTGTAAAAAATGTGGCTGGTAGCTTGACAGGGATTGCATTGAATTTGTAAATTGCTTTGGGTAGTAT
The DNA here is from genome assembly GCF_001704415.2 of Capra hircus. Lineage (NCBI taxonomy): Eukaryota > Metazoa > Chordata > Mammalia > Artiodactyla > Bovidae > Capra > Capra hircus. The sequence goes on from NC_030809.1 coordinate 78,969,280, forward strand.
ACTCATTTTCACTATATTGATTCTTCTGATCCATGAACATGGTATATTTCTCCATCTATTAGTGTCCTCTTTGATTTCTTTCATCAGTGTTTTATAGTTTTCTATATATAGGTCTTTAGTTTCTTTAGGTAGATATATTCCTAAGTATTTTATTCTTTTCGTTGCAATGGTGAATGGAATTGTTTCCTTAATTTCTTTTTCTACTTTCTCATTATTCGTGTATAGGAATGCAAGGGATTTCTGTGTGTTGATTTTATATCCTGCAACTTTACTATATTCATTGATTAGCTCTAGTAATTTTCTGGTGGAGTCTTTAGGGTTTTCCATGTAGAGGATCATTCTGCACAACAAAGGAAAATATAAGCAAGGTGAAAAGACAGCCTTCTGAATGGGAGAAAATAATAGCAAGCAACTGACAAACAACTAATCTCAAAAATATACAAGCAACTTATGCAGCTCAATTCCAGAAAAATAAACGACCCAATCAAAAAATGGGCCAAAGAACTAAATAGACATTTCTCCAAAGAAGACATACAGATGGCTAACAAACACATGAAAAGATGCTCAACATCACTCATTATTAGAGAAATGCAAATCAAAACCACAATGAGGTACCACTTCACACCAGTCAGAATGGCTGCTGTCCAAAAATCTGCAAGCAATAAATGCTGGAGAGGGTGTGGAGAAAAGGGAACCCTCCTACACTGTTGGTGGGAATGCAAACTAGTACAGCCACTATGGAGAACAGTGTGGAGATTCCTTAAAAAATTGCAAATAGAACTACCGTATGACCCAGCAATCCCACTGCTGGGCATACACACCGAGGAAACCAGAATTGAAAGAGACACATGTACCCCAATGTTCATCGCAGCACTGTTTATAATAGCCAGGACATGGAAACAACCTAGATGCCCATCAGCAGATGAATGGATAAGAAAGTGGTGGTACATATACACAATGGAGTATTACTCAGCCATTAAAAATAATTCATTTGAATCAGTTCTGATGAGATGGATGAAACTGGAGCCAATTATACAGAGTGAAGTAAGCCAGAAAGAAAAACACCAATACAGTATACTAACACATATATATGGACTTTAGAAAGATGGCAATGACGACCCTGTATGCAAGACAGGAAAAAAGACACAGATGTGTATAACGGACTTTTGGACTCAGAGGGAGAGTGAGAGGGTGGGATGATTTGGGAGAATGGGAATTCTAACATGTATACTGTCATGTAAGAATTGAATGGCCAGTCCATGTCTGACGTAGGGTGCAGCATACTTGGTGCTGGTGCATGGGGATGACCCAGAGAGATGTTGTGGGGAGGGAGGTTCATGTTTGGGAACGCATGTAAGAATTAAAGATTTTTAAATTTAAAAAATAAAAAAATAAATAAATAAATAAATACAAATTAAAAAAAAAAAAAAAGAAAGAAATGTAACTGCTTTAAAGGATTATGCTTGAAACCAAGGTAAGTAGAATTCCTGTGGGAAACCAGTTACTAAGACTCATGTAGGCAACATAACCAGTATTGAATAGGACTGTAGGATCACTGACTTGCCTCAATAGAGAACATGGTCTTACCTGTGACCAACTTTCTGATCCTTGAATTTCTTACTTGATGTGATGTGTTTTTTAACTGGAATTTTTTCCATCATGAAATAAAACATTTAAGTCTCACTGGAGTTCTGACTAACCTCAGTGACACACAGGCAATTACAGAATCCTTTTGAAATAATAGTTGCTAACAATTTACTCAGGTTTTTAGTATCAGCCTTGAGCCCTGAATAGATATCAGTAGATTGATGACTCAGGATCTAATCAGTTGTCCAATTTCTTTTGCTGCTTCATAACTGGCTTTTGGTAGTCCCTAATGTACTTCTTCTCCTTCATTACTGACTACCAAACTTTATTCAGAACCCTATACAACTGTTTCTTAAGATATCACCAAAGACTAATTCTCTGGAAACTGAACTTTTATGGTCACACAGCACTGTACCAAAAAAAAAAAATTAAGTTCACCAAATAGTGTGACTGAACTTAGGACTAAATTTTATGCAACACAACTGGATGAATGAATACTGAATGGAACTTTGTATAGGAAAAAAATGCATTCATTTTTCAGAAATGATTAGAGCTTGAAAGTATCCAGCTTATTTCCAGAAAAGATTTATTATTAAATTTGTGGTCATTCAATTATCAAGTGCACTGCTCCCCTTACTCTGTCAATTAAATGTATGTCCATTCTTCAAGACCAGAGAAATCAAACTTTTGGGAAGCCTTCGCTGATCACATTAGTCCACAATGATTTCTCTCCCAGGCAACTCTAGCGTGACTTGCTGAATAATCCTGCTCGGTAGTATTTATATGTTTCTTAACTTTGTTCCATGTATCCAGTCATATTTAATCAATGGAACTGTAAGCTCTTCAATGGCAGAGATCAGACCTTATTTGCTTTTGATACTCCTCTAGGTATTTAGCACCAGTGTCTACCATGGGAATCCTTTGTTGAAGGATTTACTGATACCATGTTATTACTTGCATTGGTATCCAGACCCTTAAACAGAGAGAGATAGGACCTCAAAGCAGAAAGCAAAATTTATCTCAACAGAACTGGACAAACAATTTGAGTCAATTCAGATGAATAAACATTTATTTGCATGCTCCATTGATCTCTTCCTTCTTTGAAGTTCTGTGCACTCTTGTCTCTACTGCTCAACACAACACATACTCATGTGCTCTCTTCTGCCATGATTTAACTGTTCTGGGTGTATTTGTCTCATTTCCCCTCCATTAGGTTGTATGATATAGGTATCCTGCTAAGTCGCTTCAGTCAAGTCAGATTCTGTGCGACCCCATATATGGCAGCGCACCAGGCTCCCCCATCCCTGGGATTCTCTAGGCAAGAACACTGGAGAGGGTTGCCATTTCCTTCTCCAGTGCATGAAAGTGAAAAGTCAAAGTGAAGTCTCTCAGTCGTGTCTGACTCTTAGCGACCCCATGGACTGCAGCCTACCAGGTTCCTCCATCCATGGGATTTTCCAGGCAAGAGTACTGGAGTGGGGTGCCATTGCCTTCTCCAATGATATAGGTATAGCCGACTGACACTCACTAATATTTAACAACTTCAATCTACACATATTTCAACTCTGTGAAGACCTAAAATATTTATTACAAGAAGATCTGTGTCATATTTCATTTACCAACAGGCCTTTTCCCAGTCTGAGAGCTTGGTGGGTGTTAAAGATGTATTCAGTTAATTAAAATGTAAACCAAGGGTCAAAGTATCAGAAATTATGCTTTATAGTAATGATTTAAATAACTTCATATTTATTATGTTAGGAATACTTTGTTTTTTTGTACATTCAAAAGTGTGTGTTTGTATACATGTTTTTCATTATGTCTGTATCTATATCTATATATGTAAATTACCATCGTTTAAAAAAAGCAATCAACCAAGGATCTTGCTACTTAAAATGAGAATAGATGAGACCCTGTGATAAGTAAAAGGAAGTGCCTTCTGTCAGCCAAAGTGAAGAATCAAGTCATGCCACAGAAGTTTGGATTCTAAGGGGTCTGCCATCCAAGCCAGGCAAGTCAATGAACAAACTCTCCACAGCATATGGTCTATTCAATGTTCAATGATTTTTCCAGAAAAATGACTCTACTAGTTGCACTGATAACTGATTTTGGTATCCAATTTCCCTGGCCATCAAGAAATTCCTTTGTATGTCTAACATAAATGTCTTAGTACAATTTAAGTCTGTTTTTTCCTTATTTAGCCCTCTGTAAAGCTATGTCACTATTGATCAGCTGTTTCCTCCTCTCCCTGGGCCAGCTGGATTGTGAGAAGATTTAGGAATTGCCATCTAGTTAACAAGCCCTAAGGAACCTGCCTGCACCATCTGGGCTCATTTAATATCTGCTTTTAAAAAATCTTAGTTTAACAAAAAGAAAATGTGGTCGTGTTTCAAAGTGATGAAAATAGAATCTGTATGTAGTGACTTGGGTTCAAAACACTGGCCTGCAAAGAATTGTTATTATAATTACTGTCAGTGGTGAAAGACAACCTTTTTGCAACTCTCTCTGAGAAACATCTGTGAAATATGTCCTGAAAACAGTCTGGCTACTGACTAACTGTCAAACACAGACTCAAATACCTGTAGCCTTCAAATACAGAATTCTGCCTTTCTGAGTGCTTTTGCTTCCTTTCTGAAACCTGTCAAGCAACACTGCCACTTATTTCCTTCTCTGCTTCCTCTCTCCCTGACCCAACATGACATGTCCTTTAGAAACAGTTTAAGAGTCTCTCCTCCATGAAGACTCCCCTCTCCTCTGATATTTTTGTGTTTGTAACCAGACTCCATCATTGTGTTAGCTGAAGGTTTCATTTCTTTTCAAATTGATTCATATGATTTAGCATCCTTTCCCTAGTTACACTGTAAAATCCTTTAGGGTAACAATGCACATTAATTGATTGATAATCCCTGACAAAATTATTCTTCTTTTATGTCTCTAAAGAGGCAAAAGAGAAATTTTGTGTGATAAAACACATGTGTATGTACATACACTCACATATACACACCAGAAATTATTGGCGATTCAGACTCAATATTATGAAAACAAGTGAGAATTCCTCTATCTGTGCCACTGCTGGCTTCCCTTAACTTGACATTCTTGAACTACCCATTTGTCTGATTCAATTCTGGTAAGCAGCAGAGAAATAATGACTGCATCCTAAATATGCCATCACAAGTTTGGCAAGGCATGATAAAAAATGTAGAGTCTTTAACTCCTGTCTCTACCACATATTGAGAATATTTTAAAGCTTACTTCCGCCATATATTGAGCATATTTTATTGGACTTTCTCACTATATTAGGGCAGAGTTTTCTTCAGCCGATTGAGCCTGTGCACCCATAACTCCTTGTTTAATTCATTCTTTCAACCAAAACCTATAAAACATTCTATGTAACAGGTAATAAAAGATAGAAACACAT